>NC_037670.1:0-35252 GCF_003255815.1 Theropithecus gelada
ATGCTGCTATAAAGACACATGCACACGTATGTTTATTGCAGCACTATTCACAATAGCAAAGACTTGGAATCAACCCAAATGTCCATCAGTGACAGATTGGATTAAGAAAATGTGGCACATATACACCATGGAATACTATGCAGCCATAAAAAAGGATGAGTTTGCGTCCTTTGTAGGGACATGGATGCAGCTGGAAACCATCATTCTTAGCAAACTATCACAAGAACAGAAAACCAAACACCGCATGTTCTCACTCATAGGTGGGAACTGAACAATGAGATCACTTGGACTCAGGAAGGGGAACATCACACACCGGGGCCTATCATGGGGAGGGGGGAGGGGGGAGGGATTGCATTGGGAGTTATACCTGATGTAAATGACGAGTTGATGGGTGCAGCAGACCAACATGGCACAAGTATACATATGTAACAAACCTGCACGTTATGCACATGTACCCTACAACTTAAAGTATAATAATAATAAATAAATTAAAAAAAAAAAAAAGANGGGTGCAGCAGACCAACATGGCACAAGTATACATATGTAACAAACCTGCAACATTATGCACATGTACCCTACAACTTAAAGTATAATAATAATAAATAAATAAAAAAAAAAAAAAAAAAAAAAGAAAAGAGATGCTTAAATTAGCGAGAGGAATTCCCAGGATGCATAGCAGTTTCACAGAAAGCTTCCTTCTGGTTTTTATCTGAGGATATTTCTTTCTCCATATTCTATAGAGAATTCCAAAATGTCCTTCATCAGATTCCACAGAAATAGTGATTTCAAAGTGCTCAATCGAAAGAATGCTTTAACTCTTTGAGATGAATACACACATCACAAAGCAGTTGCTCAGAAAGCTTCTCTCCATTTTTCACTGGAAGGCATTTCCTTGCTCACCACAGGCCTCCAGGTGCCACTTAATACCCCTTCGCAGATTCCTCAAAGACAGAGTTTTAGAACTGAGAAATGTAGAGTAAGCTTGAACTCTATGAAATGAATGCACATATCAGATAGCAGTTTCTTGCAATGCTGTTTTCTGGAATTTATTTGAGAATATTTCACTTTTTGCCATAGTCCTCAATGCGTTCCGAAGCATCCTTTTTTTTTGGTTTTACAAGAATAGTGTTCAAACACTGCCTAAGAGAAAAGAGGTATAACTCCCCGAGTGGAATGCACACATCATGAAGCAGTTTTTCAGAGTACTTCTCTCCAGTTTTTATCTGAAGAGATTTCCTTTTTCACCATAGGCCCGAATGTGATCCCAAATATCCCACCATGCATGTGTCCATGATGTAGTTTCCAGGCTGCGTAATGTAAAGAAAGTTTTATCTATGTGAGATGAATAAACATAGCAAAAGCAGATTCAGAGAACACTTCTTTCCAGTTTTTATCTGAAGATATTTCCTTTTTCACCATATTGCTGAATGTGCTCCCGAATGTCCCATCAGGCATCCATCCATGACGGAGTTTCCAAACTGCATACTGTAAACAAAGTTTTATCTTTGTGAGATGAATATACATATCTAACACAAAGCAATTTCACAGAAAACTTCTTTTCAGTTTTTGTCTGAGGATGTTTACTTTCTCACCATAGCTGTCCATATACTCCAGAATGTCCTTTTGTAGCTTTTTCTCCAAAAGGGATTACCCAATCCTCTATGAAAAGAAAGGTATAACTCTGTAAGTGCAATGCACACGTCACAAAGCGGCTCCTTGGAAAACCTCTCTCCAGTTTCTATCTGAAGTTATTTCGCTGTTCACCATAAGCCTCAAAGAGCTCCCAAATATCCCTTCGAAGACTAAACAAAAAGAGTGTTAGAATACGGCTCAATGAAAAGAGAATCTTAACTGTGCAAGTGGAATTCACACAACACAAAGCAGTTTCCCAGAAAGCTTCCTTCTGGTTTTTGTCTGAGGGTATTTCATTTTCAGTATATTCTAAAGAGCATTCCCAAATGTCCTTTCTCAGGTTCCACAGAAACAGTGACTTCAAACTGCTCAATCCAAAGAATGACGTAAGTCTATGAGATGAAAACACACATCACAGGCAGTAGCTCAGAAACCTTCTCTACAGTTTTCAATGGAAGAGATTTCCTTGCTCATCACAGACCTCCGGGCGCCACTTAATATCCCCTCACAGATTCCTCAAGGACTGATTTCCCAAACTGGGCAATGTAGAGTAAGATTTAACTGTGTGAAATGAATGCACATGTCAGAGAGTAGTTTCTTGGAACACTTCTTTCTGGATTTTATTTGATGATATTTCACTTTTCGCCATATTCTTCAAAGCTCTCCAAAATATCACTTTTTAGGTTTTACAGGAACAGTGTTGAAACATTGCCTTATGAGAAAAGAGGTAAAACTCCCTGTGTGGAAGGCACACATCACAAAGCAGTTTCTCAGAAAGCTTCTCTCCAGTTTTTATCTGAAGATATTTCCTTTTTCACCATAGGCCTGAATGTGACCCCAAATATCCCTTCGCCCATCCCTCCATGATGGAAATTGAAAGTTGGGTAATGTAAAGAAAGCTTTATCTATGTGAAATGAATAAACATAGCAAAAAGCAGATTCACAGAAAGCTTCTCCAGTTTTAATCTGAATATATTTCCTTTTTCACCATCATCCTGAATGTGCTCCCGAATGTCCCTTCACGGATCTGTCCATGTCAGTTTCCAAACTGTGTAATGTAAAGAAAGCTTTATCTATGTGAGATGAATAAACATAGCAAAAAGCAGATTCGCAGAAAGCTTCTTTCCAGTTTTTATTTGAAAATATTTCCTTTTTCACCATACTCCTGAATGTGCTCCCAAATGTCCCTTTACTCATCTGTCCATGACAGTTTTCAAGCTGTGTAATATAAAGAAAGCTTTACCTATGTGAGATGAATACACATATCACAAAGCAGTTTCACAGAAATCTTCTTTCCAGTTTTTGCCTGAGGCTATTTCCCTTTTCACCTTAGATGTCAATGTGCTCCCCAATATCCCTTGGTACCTATTTCTCCAAAAGGGTTTCCCCGATGCTGTATGAGAAGAGAGGTATAACACTTTGAGTGGAATGCACACATCACAAAGCAGTTTCTCAGAAAGCTTCTCTCCAGTTTTCATCTGACAATATTTCCTTTTTCACCCTAGGCCCAAATGTGATTCCAAATATCCCTTCGCAGATCCATCCATGACAGAGTTTCCAAGCTGCGTAATGTAAAGACAGCTTTATATATGTGCGATGAATAAACATAGCAAAAAGCAGATTCACAGAAAGCTTCTTTCCAGTTTTTATCTGAAGATATTTCCTTTTTCACCATAGTCCTGAATGTGCTCCCGAATGTCCCTTCGTGGATCCGTTCAGGACAGAGTTTCCAAGCTGCGTAATGTAAAGAAAGCTTTATTTATGTGACATGAATACACATATCACAGAGCAGTTTCATAGAAAGCTTCTTTCCAGTTTATGTCTGAGACTATTTCCCTTTTCACCATAGGCGTCAATATGCTCCCAAATATCACTTGGTACATTTTTCTCCAAAAGGGTTTCCCTGATGCCGTATGAGAAGAGAGGTATAACTGTGTGACTGGAATGTACACATCACAAAGTAGCTCCTAAGAAAGCTTCCCTCCAGTTTCTGTCAGAACATATTTCCTTTTTCACCGTAAGCCTCAAACTGCTCCCGAATATCCCTTCCCATGCTATACATAAACAGGATTAGAAAACTGCTCAATGAAAAGAGAGACTTAACTGAGCGAGAGGAATTAAGACGACACAGAGCAGTTTCAGAGAAAGCATCATTCCGGGTTTTACCTGAGGATACTTCTTTCTCCATATTCTAGTGAGCGTTCCCAAATGTCCTTCCTCAGATTCTGCAGAAACAGTGATTTCAAACTGCTCAATCCAAAGAACGGTTTAACTCTATGAGATGAATACACACATCACAAAGCCATTGCTCAGAAAGCTTCTCTCCAGTTTTCATTGGATGACGTTTCTTGCTCACCACAGGTCTCTGGTCGCCACTTAATATCCCTTCGTAGAATCCTAAAAGACAGACATTCCAAACTGGGAAATGTAGAGTAAGCTTTGACTCTCTGAAATGAATGCACATGTCAGAGAGTAGTTTCTTGGAGGCTTCTTTCTGGGTTTTATTTCAGAATATTTCACTTTTCGCTATAGTCTTCCATGTGCTCCGAAATATCACTTTTTCGGTTTCAGAGAAACAGTGTTCAAACACTGCCTTTTGAGAAAAGAGGTATAACTCCCTGAGTGGAATGCACACATCACAAAGCAGTTTCTCAGAAAGCTTCTCTTCAGTTTTTATCTGAAGATATCTCCTTTTTCACTGTAGGTCTGAATATGCTTCCGAATTTCACTTCACGGATCCGTCCATGAGGGAGTTTCCAAACTGCACAATATAAGGAAAGTTTTATCAATGTGAGATGAATAAACATATGTATCACAAAGCAGTTTCACAGAAATCTTCTTTCCAGTCTTTGTCTGAGCATATTTCCTTTTTCACCATAGCCATCCATATACTCCTGAATGCCCCTGGTAGCTTTTTCTACAAAAAGGATTCCCCATTCCTCTATGAGAAGTAAAATATAACTCTGTGAGAGGAATGCACACGTCACAAAGTAGTTGCTTGGAAATCTTCTCTCCAGTTTCTATCTGAAGATATTTCAGTTTTCAAAATAAGCCTCAAAGCACTCCCGACACTACCTTAGCTAACTAAGCTAAAACAGTGTTAGAATACTGCTCAGTGAAAACAGAAGCTTAACTGTGTGAGTGGAAATCACATTTAACACTTCTTTCTGTGTTGTATTTAAGGATAGTTCACTCTTCGCCATAGTGTTCAATGCGATCCATATTATTACATTTTCGGTTTTACAGGAACAGTGTTCAAACACTGCCTTATGAGAAAAGAGGTATATATCCCTGACTGGAATGCACACATCACAAAGCAGTTTCTCAGAAATCTTCTATCCAGTTTTTATCTGAAGATATCTCCTTTTTCATCATAAGCCTCAAAGCGCTCCTGAATATTCCTTCACAGACTAAACAAAAACAGTGTTAGAATATTGCTCAATGAAAAGAGAAGCTTAACTCTGTGAGTGAAATTCACTCAACACAGAGTAGTTTCACAGAAAGTTTCTTTCTGGTTTCTATCTGAGGTTATTTCTTTTTCAGGATATTCTAAAGAGCGTTCCCAAATGTCCTGTCTCAGATTCCAAAGAAACAGTGATTTCAAACTGCTCAACACAAAGAATGATTTAATTCTACGAGATGAATACAAACATCACAAAAGAGTTACTTAGAATGCTTCTGTCCAATTTTCAATGGAAGACATTTCCTTGTTTGCCACAGGCCTCCAGTCACCACTTAATATCCCTTCGCAGAATCCTCAAAGACAGACTTTCCAAACTGGGAAATGTAGACTAATCTTTAATTCTGTGAAATGAACGGACATGTCAGAGAACAGCTTCTTGGAATGCTTCTTTCCGGGTTTTATTGGACAACATTTCACTTTTCGCCATACTCTTCAATGTGCTCCGAATATCACTTTTTTAGTTTTACAGGAACAGTGTTCAAACAGTGTCTTGTGAGAGAAAAAGTATACCTCCCCGAGTGGAATGCACACATCACCAAGCAGTTTCTCCGATAACCTCTCTCCAGTCTTTATCTGATGATATTTCTTTTATCACCATAGGCCTGAATGTGATCCTGAATATCCATTCGCAGATCCATCCATGATGGAGTTTCCAAGCTGCATAATGTAAAGAAAGTTTTATGTATGTGAGATGCATAAAGATATCTATCACAAAACATTTACACTAAAAGCTTCCTTTCAGTTTTTACCTGAGAATACTTCCTTTTTCTCCATAGCCCTCCATATGGTGAATGTCTCTTGGTAGATTTCTCTTCAAAAGGGATTTATAATCCTGTATGAGAAAAAATATATAACTGTATGAGTGGAATGCACACGTCACAAAGCAGTACTTTGGAAAGTTTCTCTCCAGTTTCTATCTGAAGATATTTCCTGTTTCACTGTAAGTCTCAAAGCGCTCCTGAATATCCCTTCACACACTAAACGTAAACAGGGTTAGAAAACAGCTCAGTGAGAAGAGAGGCTTAACTGAGTGAGGGGAATTAAGACGACACAGAGCAGTTTCACAGAGAGCTTCCTTCTGGATTTTACTTGAGGATATTTCTTTCCCCATAATCTAAGGAGCATTGCCAAATGTCCATCCTCAGATTCCACAAAAACAGTGATTTCAAACTGCTCAATCCAAAGAATGGTTTAACTCTATGAGACGAATACACACACCACAAAGCAGTTAGTCAGAAAGCTTCTCTCCAGTTTTCATCAGAAGACGTTTCCTTCCTCACCAGAAGCCTCTGGGCGCTAATTAAGATCCCTTCACAGATTTCTCAAAGATAGAGTTTCCAAACTGGGTAACATAGAGTAAGCTTTAATTCTGTGAAACGAATGCACATATCAGAGAGTAGTTTCTTGAAACGCTTCTCTCTGGGTTTTATTTGAGGATATTTCACTTTTCACCACAGTCTTCAATGCGCTCCGAAATATCACCTTTTCGGTTATACAGGAACAGTGTTCAAACACTGCCTTACGAGAAAACAGGTATAACTCCCTGAGTGGAATGCACACATCACAAAGCAGTTTCCCAGAAAGCTTCTCTCCGCTTTTTATCTGATGATATTTCCTATTTCACCATAGGCATGAATATGCTCCTGAATGTCCCTTCGAAAATCTGTCCATGAAAGCGTTTCCAAACTGCGTAATAGAAAGAAAGATTTATCTATGTGAGATGAATAAACATATCTTTCACAAAGCATTTTCACAAAAAGATTCTTTCCAGTTTTTGTCTGGAATGTGCACCCAAATGTCCCTTCGTGGATGTGTCCATGACAGCGTTTCCATGCTGTGTAATGTAAAGAAAGCTTTATCTTTGTGAGATGAATAAACACAGCGAAAAACAGATATACAGAAAGCATCTTTACAGTTTTTATCTGAACATATTTCCTTTTTCACCATAGTCCTGAATATGCTCCCGAATAACCCTTCACGGATCCATCCATGACGGAGTTTCCAAACTGCATAATATAAGGACAGTTTTATCTACGTGAGATGAATGAACATATGTGTCACAAAGTAGTTTCACAAAAAGCTTTTTTCCAATTTTTGTCTGAGGATATTTCCTTTTTCACCATAGCTGTCCATATACTCCCGAATGTCCCTTGGTAGCTTTTTCTCCAAAAGGGATCCCCCAATCCTCTATGAAAAGAAAGGTATAACTCTGTGAGTGGAATGCAATCTCACAAAGCAGCTCCTCGGAAAGCTTCTCTACAGTTTCTATCTGAAGATATTTCCGTTTTCACCATAAGCCTCAAAGCACTCTCGAATATCCCCTCGCAGACTAAACAATAATAGTATTAGAATAAAGCTCAATGAAAAGAGAAGCTTAACTATGAGAGTGGATTTCACACGAAACAGAGCTGTTTTACAGAAAGATTCCTTCGGGTTTTAATCTGAAAGTATTAATTTTTCAGCATATTCTAAAGAGTGTTACCAAATGTCCTTTCTCAGGTTCCACAGAAATAGTGATTTCAAAGTGCTCAATCTAAAGAATGATGTATCTTTATGAGATGAATACACACATCACAAAGCCGTTGCTCAGAAAGGTTTTCTCCAGTTTTCATCAGAAGATGTTTCCTTGCTCACCAGAGGCCTCCGGGTGCCACTTAATATCCCTTTGCAAATTCCTCACAGACAGAGTTTCCAAACTGGGCAACATAGAGTTAGTTTTAACTCTGTGAAATGAATGCACATATCGAGAGCAGTTTCTTGGAATGCTTCTTTCTGGCTTTTATTTGAGGATATTTCACTTTTTGCCATAGTCTTCAATGGGCTTCGAAATATCACTCTTTCAGTTTTACAAGAACAGTGTTCAAAACACTGCCTTATGAGAAAAGAGGTATAACTCCCTGAGTGGACATATCACAAAGCAGTGTCTCAGTAAGCCTCTCCAATTTTCATCTGAAGATATTTTCTTTTTCACCATAGTCCTGAATGTGCTCCCGAATGTCCCTTCTTGGATCTGTCCATGACAGAGTTTTCAAACTGTGTAATGTAAAGAAAGCTTTATCTATGTGACATGAAAGCACATATCACAGAGCAGCTTCACAGAAAGCCTCTTTCCAGTTTCTGTCTGAAGCTATTTCCCTTTTCACCATAGGGGTTAATGTGCCCCTGAATATCTCTTGGTACCTTTTTCTCCAAAAGGGTTTAGCTGATGCTGTATGAGAAGAGAGGTATAACAGTGTGAGTGGAATGCCCACGTCACAAAGCAGTTCCTCGGAAAACTTCTCCTCAGTTTCATTCTGAACATGTTCCCTTTTTCACCATAAGCCTCAAAGCACTCCTGAATATCCCTTCACTCGCTAAACATAAACAGTGTTAGAAAATTGCTCATTGAAAAGAAAAGCTTAACTGAGTGAGGGCTATTCACACGACACATAGTAGTTTCACAGAAAGCTTCCTTCTTTTTTTTTTTTTAATCTGAGGGTATTTTCTTCTCCATATTTTAAGAGTGTTTCCAAGTGTCCTTTCTCAGATTCCACAGAAACAGTGATTGCAAACGGCTCAATCTAAAGAATGATTTGACTCCATGAGATGAATACAAACATCACAAAAGAGTGGATCAGAAAGCGTCTCTTCAATTTTCAACGGAAGACATTTCATAGCTCACCACAGGCCTCAGGTTGCAGTTAATATTGCTTCACAGAATCCTCAAAGACAGGATTTCCAAACTGGAAAATGTAGGGAAAGCTTTATTTCTGTGAAATGAATGGACATGTCAGAGAGCAGTTTCTTGGAATGTTTCTTTCTGGGTTTTACTGGATGACATTTCACTTTTAGCCATAGTCTTCAATGTTCTCTGAATGTCACTTTTGTAGTTTTACGGGAACAGTGTTGAAACAGTGCCTTATGTGAAAAAATGTATAGGTCCCTGAGTGGAGTGAACACATCATCAAGCATTTTCTCAGAAAGTTTCTCTCCAGTTTTTATCAGATGATATTTCCTTTTTCGCCATAGGCACAAGAATGATTTAACTCTACTAAATGAATACACACATCACAAAGTAGTTGTTCAGAAAGTTTCTCTCCAGTTTTCAATGGAAGATATTTCCTTGCTCACCACAGGCCCTCCCGGTCGCCACTTAATATCCCTTCGCAGAATCCTCAAAGACAGACTTTCCAAATTGGGAAATGTAGAGTAAGCTTTAACTCTCTGAAATGAATGCACATGTCAGACAGCAGTTTCTTGGAACACTTCTTTCTGGGTTTTATTTGAGGATATTTCACTTTTCTCCATAGTCTTCAATGCGCTCTGAAATATCACTTTTTTGGTTTTGTAGGAACAATGTTAAAACACTGCCTTATGAGAAAAGAGGTATAACTCCCTGAGTGGAAGGTACACATCGCCAAGCAGTTTCTCAGAAAGCTTCACTCCAGTTTCTACCTGAACATATTTCCTTTTTCACCATAGGCCCGAATGTGATCCCGAATATCCCTTTGCAGATCCATCCATGACGGAGTTTCCAAGCTGCATAATGAAAAGAAAGTTTTATCTATGTGAGAGGCATAAACATATCTATCACAAAACATTTACAAAGAAGACTTCCTTTCCGTTTTTGCCTGAGAATATTTCCTTTCTCACTGTAGCCCTCCATATGGTGCATGTCCCTTGGTAGCTTTTTCTACAAAAGGGATTTCCCAATCCTCGATGAGAAAAAAAGATATAACTTTGTGAGTGGAATGCACACGTCACAAAGCAGCTCCTTGGAAAGCTTCTCTCCAGTTTTTATCTGAAGATGATTCCTTTTTCACCATAAGTCTCAAAGCGCTCCTGAATATCCTTCCACACACTAAAGATAAACAGGGTTAGAAAACTGCTCAGTGAAAAGAGAGGCTTAACTGAGCGAGGGGAATTAAGATGACACAGAGCAGTTTCACAGAAAGCTTCCTTCTGGATTTTATCTGAGGATATTTCTTTCTCCATAGTCTAAGGAACATTCCTAAATGTCCTTCCTCAGATTCCACAAAAACAGTTATTTCAATCTGCTCAATCCAAAGAATGGTTTAACTCTATGAGACGAATACACACATCACAAAGCAGTTGCTCAGAAAGCTTCTCTCTAGTTTTCATTGGAAGTCGTTTCCTTGCTCACCACAAGCCTCCTGGTGCCACTTAATATCCCTTCACAGATTCCTAAAAGACAGACTTTCCAAACTGGACAACATAGAGTTTCCAAGCTGCATAATGTAAGGAAAGTTTTATCTATGTGAGATGCATATACATATCTATCACAAAACCTTTACACAGAAAGCTTCCTTTCAGTTTTTGCCTGAGAATATTTCCTTTTTCATTGTAGCCCCCCATATGGTGAATGTCCCTTGGTAGCTTTTTCTCCAAAAGGGATTTCATAATACTCTATGAGAAAAAACATATAACTCTGTGAGTGGAATGCACATGTCACAAAGCAGTTTCTCATAATGTTTCTTTCTGGTTTTTATCTGAAGATATTTCCTTTTACACCATAGTCCTGAATATGTTCTTGAATGTCCCTTCACAGATCCGTCCATGACAGAGTTTCCAAGCTGAGTAATGTATAGAAAGTTTTATCTATGTGAGATGAATACACATATCACAGAGCAATTTCACAGAAAGCTTGTTTCCAGTTTTTGTCTGAGGCTATTTCCCTCTCCACCATAGGCGTCAATATGCTCCCGGATATCCCTTGATACCTTTTTCTCCAAAAGTGTTTTCCCGAAACTCTATCAGATGAAAGGTATAAAACTGTGAGTGGAATGCACACGTCACAAAGCTATTCCTCGGAAAACTTCTCTCCAGTTTCTATCTGAATATATTTCCTTTTGCACTGTAAGCTGCAAAATGCTCCCGATTATCCCTTCACACGCTAAACATAAACAGATTTAACTGAGTGAGAGGAATTCACAAGACACATAGCAGTTTCACAGAAAGCTTCCTTCTGGTTTTTATCTGAGGATGTTTCTTTCTCCATATTCTAAAGAGCTTTCCCAAATGTCCTTCCTCAGATTCCACAGAAATAGTGATTTCAAACTGCTCAATCCAAAGAATGGTTTAACTCTATGAGATGAATACAGACATCACAAAGCAGTTTCTCAGAAAGCTTTTCTCCAGTTTTTATCTGAAGATATTTCCTTTTTCACCATATGCCTTAATTTGCTCCTGAATGTCCCTTCACAGAGCCTTCCATGATGGAGTTTCCAAACTGCATAATATAAGGAAGGTTTTATCTATGTGAGATGAATAAACATAGCAAAAAGCAGATTTACAGAAAGTTTCTTTCCAGTTTTTATCTGAAGATATTTCCTTTTTCACCGTAGTCCTGAATGTGCTTCCCAACATCCCTTCGCGGATCCGTCCATGACAGAGATTCCAAGCTGTACAATGTAAAAAATGCTTTATCTATATGAGATGAATACACATATCACAGAGCAGTTTCACTAAAAGCTTTTCTCCAGTATTTGTCTGAGTCTATTTCCCTTTTCACCATAGGCATCAATAAGCTCCCAAATGTCCCTTGGTACCTTTTCCTCCAAAAGGATTTTCCCGATGCTCTATGAGAAGAGAGGTATAACACTGTGAGTGGAATGCACACGTCACAAAGCAGTTCATCAGAAAGTTTCTATCTGAACATATTTCCTTTTTCACCATAAGCCTCAAAGTTCTCCCGAATATCCCTTCACATGCTTAACATAAACAGTGTTAGAAAACTGCTCAATGAAAAGAGAAGCTTAACAGAGCGAGAAGAAATCACACAACACATAGCAGTTTCACAGAAAGCTTACTTCTGGATTTTGTCTGAGGATATTTCTTTCTCCTTATTCTAAAGAGCATTCCCAAATGTCCTTCCTCCGATTAAACAGAAACAGTGATTTCAAACTGCTCAGTCCAAAGAATGGTTTAATTCTAGAAGATGAATACACATATCACAAAGCAGTTTCTCAGAAAGCTTCTCTCCAGTTTTTATCTGAAGATATTTCCTTTTTCAACATAGGCCTGAATGTGGTCACCAATGTCCGTTCGTGGATCCGTTCATGACAGAGTTTCGAAAATGTGTAATATAAGGAATGTTTTATCTATGTGGAAAAAATAAACATAGCAAATATCAGATTCACAGAAATCTTCTTTCCATTTTTTTTTCTGAAGATATTTGCTTTTTCACCATAGTCCTGAATGAGCTCCCGAACCACCCTTTGGGGATACGTCCATGACAGAGTTTCCAAGCTGCATCATGTGAAGAAAGTTTTATCTATGTGAGATGAATACACATATCACAGAACAGTTTCACCCAAAGGGTTTCCCTTATGCTGTATGAGAAGAGAGGTACAACCCTGTCAGTGGAATGCACACATCAAAACTGTTCCTCAGAAAGCTTCTCTCCAGTTTCGGTCTGAACATACTTCCGTTTTCACCGTAAACTTCAAAGTGCTCCTGAATATCTCATCGCATGCTAAACATAAACAGTGTTAGAAAACTGCTCAATGAAAAGGGAAGCTTAACTGTGCGAGAGAACTTCATAAGACAAATAGCAGTTTCACAGAAAGGTTCCTTCTGGTTTTTATATGAGGATATTTCTTTCTCCATATTCTATAGAGCATTTCAAAATGTCCTTCCTCAGATTCCACAGAAATAGTGATTTCAAACTGCTCAATCCAAAGAATGTTTTAACTCCATGAGATGAATACACACATCACAAAGCAGTTGCTGAGAAAGCTTCTGTCCAGTTTTCATCGGAAGAGATTTCCTTCCTCACCACAATCCTCTGGGTGCCACTTAATACCCATTCACAGATTCCTCAAAGACAGAGTTTTCAAACTGGGCAATGTAGAGTAAGCTTTAACTCTCTGAAATGAAGTCACATATCGGAGAGTAGTTTTTGGAACACTTCTTTCTGGGTTTTATTTGAGGATATTTCAAGTTTCGCCATAGTCTTCAATGTGCTCAGAAATATCACTTTTTCGGTTATACAGGAACAGTGTTCAAACACTGCCTTATGAGAAAAGAGGAATAACTCCCTGAGTGGAATGCACACATCACAAAGCAGTTTCTCAGAAAATTTCTCTCCAGTTTTTATCTGAAGATATTTCCTTTTGCAACGTAGGCCTGAATGTTCCCCGAATGTCCCTTCGTGCATAAGTCCATGACAGAGTTTCCAAACTGCGTAACATAAAGAATGTTTTATCTATGTGTGATGAATAAACATATCTATCACAAAGCAGTTTCACAGAAAGCTTCTTTCCAGTATTTGCCTGAGGATATATCCTTTTTCAAGAGAGCCATGCATATAGTCCTGAATGTCCCTTGGTAGCTTTTTCTCCAAAAGGGATTTCTCAATCCTCTATGAGAAGTAACATATAACTCTGTAAGTGGAATGCACACGTCACGAAGCAGTTCCTCAGAAAGCTTCTCTCCAGTTTCTATCTGAACAGATTTCCTTTTTCACTGCAGGCCTCAAAGTGCTCCCGAATACGCCTTCATATGCTAAACATAAACAGTGTTAGAAAACTGCTCAATGAAAAGAAAAGCTTATCTAGGTGAGGGGAATTCACAGGCCACATAGCTGTTTCACAGAAAGCTACCTTCTGGTTTTCATATGAGGATAGCTCTTTCTCCATATTATAAGAGTGTTCAAATGTTCTTAATCAGATTCCACAGAAGCAGTGATTTCAAACTGCTCCATCCAAAGAACGGTTTTACACTATGAGATGAATACACACATCGAAAAGCAGTTGCTCAGAAAGCTTTTCTCTAGTTTTCATGGGAAGACATTTCGTTACTCATCACAGGCTTCTAGGCGCCACCAAATATCCCCTCACAGATTCGTGAAAGACAGAGTTTCCAAACTGGGCAATGTAGAGGAAGCTTTAACTCTGTGAAATGAATGCACATATCAGAGAGCAGTTTCTCGGAACTCTTCTTTCTGGGTTTTCTTTGAGGATATTTCACTTTTCAGCATAGTCTTCAGCGGCTTCAATATCACATTGTCTGTTTTACAGGAACAGTGTGCAAACACTGTCTTATGAGAAAAGAGGTGTAATTCCCATAGTGGAATGTACACATCACAGTGCAGTTTCTCAGAAAACTTCTCTCCAGTTATTACTTCAAGATATTTCCTTTTTCACCACAGACCTGAATGTGCTCCCGAATGTCCCTTCACAGATCCGTCCATGACGGAGTTTCCAAACTGCATAATATAATGAAAGTTTTATCTAAATGAGATGAATAAACATAGCTATCACAAAGCAGTTTCACAGAAAGTTTCTTTCCCGTTTCTGTCTGAGGATATTTCCTTTTTCACCATAGCTGTCCATGTACTCCCTAATGTCCCTTGGTGGCTTTTTCTCCAAAAGATATTCCCCGACCCTCTATGAGCAAAAAGGTATAACTCGGTGAGTGAAATGCCCACTTCATAAAATAGCTCCTCGGAAAGCTACTCTCCAGTTTCTATCTGAAGATATTTAGGTTTTCACCTTAAGCCTCAAAGTGCTCCCAAATATCCCTACACAGACTAAACAAAAACAGAGTTAGAATATTGTAGAATGAAAAGAGAAACTTAACTGTGTGAGTGGAATTTACATGACACAGAGCAGTTTCACAGAAGACTTCCTTCTGGTTTTTACCTGAGGGTATTTCTTTTTCACCATATTCTAAAGAGCATTCCGAAATGTCCTTTCTCAGGTTCCACAGAAACAGTGATTTCAAAATGCTCAATTCAAAGAATGATTTAACTCTATGAGATGAATGCACACATCATAAAGCAGTTTCTCAGAAAGTTTCTCTCCAGTTTTTATCTGAAGTTATTTCCTTTTCCACCATAGTCCTGAATGTGATCCTGAATATCCCATCATGGATCCGTCCATGATAGAGTTTCCAAGCTGAATAATGTAAAGAAAGCTTTACCTATGTGAGATGAATAAACACAGCAAAAAGCAGATTAACAGAAAGCTTCTTTCCAGTTTTTATCTTAAGTTATTTCCTTTTTCACCACATTCCTCAATGTGCTCCCGAATATCCCTTTGTGGATCCGTCCTTGACAGAGATTCCAAGGTGCATAAAGTAACGAATGCTTTATCTATGTGACATGAATACACATATCACAGAGAATTTTCACAGAGAGTTTCCTTCTGGATTTTACCTGAGGATATTTCTTTCTCCATATTCTAAGTAGCATTCCCAAATATTCTCCCTCAGATTCCACAATCTTTCCTTGCTCACCACAAGCCTCTGGGAGCCACTTAATATCCCATCACAGATTCCTCAGATACAGAGTTTCCAAACTGGGCAACGTAGAGTAAGCTTTAACTGTGTGAAATGAATGCATATATCAGAGAGTAGATTCTTGGAATGCTTCTTTCTGGGTTTTATTTCAGGATATTTCACTTTTAGAAATAGTCTTCAATGCACTCCGAAATCTCACTTTTTTGGATTTACAGGAACAGTGTTCAAACACTGCCTTATGAGAAAGGAGGTATAATTCCCTGAGTGGAATGCACACATCACAAAGCAGTTTCTCAGAGAGCTTCTCTCCAGTTTTTATCTGAAGATATTTTCTTTTTCACGATAGGCCTGAATGTGCTCCCGAATGTCCCTTCATGAATCCATCCATGACGGCATTTCAAAACCACGTAATAGAAAGAAAGTTTTATCTATGTGAGATGAATAAACATATCTATCACAAAGCAGTTTCACAGAAAGCTTCTTTCCAGTTTTTGTCTGAGGATATTTCCTTTTTCACTATAGCCATCCATATACTCCCAAATGTCCCTTGGTTGCTTTTTTTCCAAAAGGGATTCCCTAATCGTCTATGAGAAGAAAGGTATACCTCTGTGAATAGAATGCAAACGTCACAAAGCAGGTCCACGGAAAGCTTCTCTCCTGTTTCTATCTGAAGATATTTCCGCTTTCACGATAAGCCTCAAAGCGCTCCCGAGTATTCCTTAGCTGACTAATCTAAAACAGTGTTAGAATACTGCTCAATGAAAACAGATGCTTAACTGTGTGAGTGCAATTCACATGACACAGAGCAGTTTCTCAGAAAGCTTACTTCTGGTTTTTATAGGAGGGTATTTCTTTTTCAGCATATTCTTAAGAGCGTTCCCAAATATGCTTTCTCAGGATCCACAGAAAGAATGATTTCAAACTGCTCAATCCAAAGAATTATGTAACTCTATGAGATGAATACACACATCACAAAGCAGTTGCTCTGAAAGCTTCTCTCCAGTTTTCAACGGAAGACATTTCCTTGCTCGCCACAGGCCTCCGGTCGCCACTAAATATCCATTTACAGAATCCTCAAAGACAGACTTTCCAAACTGGGAAATGTAGAGTATGCTTTAACTCTCTGAAGTGAATGTGTATGTCAGATAGCAGTTTCTTGGAATGCTTCTTTCCCAGTTTTATTTGACGACATTTCACTTTTCACCATAGTCTTCCATGCACTCCGAATATTACTTTTTCAGTTTTACAGGAACAGTGTTCAAACACTGCCTTATGAGAAAAGAAGTATTACTCCCTGAGTGGAATGCACACATCACAAAGTAGTTTTTCAGAAAGCCTCTATCTAGTTTTATCTGAAGATATCTCCTTTTCCACCATAGGCCTGAATGTGCTCCCAAATGTCCCTTCATGAATCCGTCCATGACAACGTTTCCAAACTGCATAATAGAAGGAAAGTTTTATCTATGTGAGATGAATAAACATATCTATCACAAACCCGTTTCATGGAAAGCTTCTTTCCAGTTGTTGTTTAAGGATATTTCCTTTTTTTTTACCATAACTGTCCCTATATTCCCAAATGTCCCTTGGTAGCTTTTTCTCCAAAAGGGATTCCCCAATCCTGTATGAGAAGAAAGATATAATTCTGTGAATGGAATGCACATGTCACCAACAGCTCCTCAGAAAGCTTCTCTCCTGTTTCTATCTGAAGATATTTCCTTTTTCACTATAAGCCTCAAAGTGATCCCGAATATCTCTTTGCAGACTAAACAAAAGCAGTGTTAGAATACTGCTCAATGAAAATAGAAGCTTAACTGTGTGAGTGGAATCCAGTGACACAGGGCTGTTTCACAGACAGCTTCCTTCTGGTTTCTATCTGAGGTTATTTCTTTTTCAGGTTATTCTAAGGAGCGTTCGCAAATGTCCTTTCTCAGATTCCACAGAAACAGTGATTTCGAACTGCGCAATCCAAAGAATGATTTAACTCTATGAGATGAATATAAACATCACAAAAGTGTTGCTCAGGAAGGTTCTCTTCAATTTTCAATGGAACACATTTCCTTGCTTGCCACAGGCCTCTGGTTGCCACATAATATCCTTTTGCAGAATCCTCAAAGACAGACTTTCCAAACTGGGAAATGGAGAGTAAGCTTTAACTCTGTGAAATGAATGTACATGTCCGAGAGCAGTTTCTGGGAATGCTTCTTTCTGGGTTTTATTTCATGGGATTTCATTTTTTGCCTTAGTCTTCAATGTGCTCCGAATATCACTTTTTTAGTTTTTCAGGAACAGTGTTCAAACAGTCCCTTATGAGAAGAAAGGTATGACTCCCTGAGTGGAATGCAGACATCACCAAGTAGTTTCTCAGAAAGCTTCTCTCCAGTTTTTATCTGAAGATATTTTCTTTTTCACCATAGGCCCTAATGTGATCGCAAATATTCCTTCTAGGATTCATCGATGACGGGGTTTCCAAGCTGTATAATGTAAAGAAAGCTTTATTTATGTTAGATTAATAAACATAGCAAAAACCAGATTCAGAGAAAGCTTCTTTCCAGTTTTTATCTGAAGATATTTCCTTTTTCACCATAGTCCTGAATGTTCTCCCAAATGTCTGGTCGTGGATCAGTCCATGGCAGAGTTTCCAAGCTGCGAAATGTAAAGAAAGCTTTATCTATGTGGGATGAATACACATATCACAGATCAGTCTCATAGAAAGTTTCTTTCCAGTTTTTGTCTGAGGCTATTTTACTTTTCACCATAGACATCAACATGCTCCCAAATATCTCTGGTACCTTTTTCTCCAAAAGGGTTTCCCCGATGCTGTATGAGAAGAGAGGTATAACACTGTGAGTGGAATGCACACGTCACAAAGCAGTTCCTCAGAAAGCTTCTCTCCAGTTTCTGTCTGAACATATTTCCTTTTTGACCATAAGCCTCAAATCACTCCCGAACATCCCTTCACACGCTAAACATAAACAGGGTTAGAAAACTGCTCAAAGAAAAGGGAGGCTTAACTGAGGGAGAGAAATTAAGACGACACAGAGCAGTTTCACAGAAAGCTTCCTTCTGGATTGTACCTGAGGATATTTCTTTCTCCATATTCTAAGGAGCATTCCGAAATAGCCTTCCTCAAGATTCCACAAAAACAGTGATTTCAAACTGCTCAATCTAAAGAATGGTTTAACAGTTTGACATGAATACACACATCACAAAGCAGTTGCTCAGAAAACTTCTCACCACTTTTCATCAGAAGACATTTCCTTGCTCACCACAAGCCTCCTGGCACCACTTAATATCCCTTCTCAGATTCCTCAAAGACAGAGTTTCCAAACTAGGCAACGTGGAGTAAGCTTTATCTCTGTGAATTGAATGCACATATCCGAGAACAGTTTCTTGGAATGCTTCTTTCTTGGTTTTATTTGAGGATATATCCCTTTTTGCCATTGTCTTCATTGCGCTCTGAAATATCACTTTTTCGTCTTACAGTAACAGTGTACAAACACTGCCTTATGAGAAAAGAGGTACAAATCCCTGAGTGGCATGCACACATCACAAATCAGTTTCTCAGAAAGCTTCTCTCCAGTTTCTACCTGAACATACTTCCTTTTTCATTGTAAGACTCAAAGCGCTCCTGAATATCCCTTTGCACACTAAACATAAACAGTGCTAAGAAACTGCTCAATAAAAAGAGAAGCTTAACTGAGAGAGAGGAATTCACACGACACATAGCAGTTTCGCAGAAAGCTTCCTTCTGGTTTTTATCTGAAATATTTCCCTTTTCACCATAGTTCTGAATGTGCTCACGAATGCACTTCGCAGATCCGTCCATGACAGGATTTCCAAGCTGCATAATGTAAAGAAAGCATTATCTACGTAAAGTGAATAAACACAGCAAAAAGCAGATTCACAGAATGCTTATTTCCAGTTTTTATCCGATCATATTTCCTTTTTCACCATAGTCCTGAATGAGCTCCCGAATATCTCTTCGTGGATCTGTCCATGACAGAGTTTCGAAGGTGTGTAATGTAAAGAAAGCTTTATCTATGTGAGATGAATGCACATAGCACAGAGCAGTTTCACAGAAAGCTTCTGTCCAGTTTCTGTCTGAGGCTATTTCCCTTTTCACCATAGGCGTTAATATCCCCTGCAATATCTCTTGGTATCTTTTTCTCCAAAAGGGTTTTCCTGATGCTGTAGGAGAAGAGAGGTATAGCACTGTGAGTAGAATGCACACGTCTCAAAGCAGTTCCTCAGAAGGCTTCTCGCCAGTTTCTATCTGAACATATTTCCTTTTTCTCTGTAAGCCTCAAAGCGCTCCCGAATATCCCTTCACATGCTAAAATAAACACCGTTAGAAAATTGTTCAATGAAAATAGAAGTTTAACTGAGCAAGAGGAATTCACACGACACATAGTAGTTTCACAGAAAGCTTCCCAATTTTGTTTATCTGATTACATTTCTTTCTCCATATTCTAAAGAGCATTCTCAAATGTCCTTCCTCAGATTCCACAGAAAAAGTGATATCAAACAGTTCAATTCAAAGTGTGATTTCACTCTATGAGATGAATGCACACATCACAAAGCAGTTGTACAGAAAACTTCCCTCCAGTTTTCAACAGAAGTTGTTTCCTTGCTCACCAAAGGCCTCCAGGCGCCACTTACTATCCCTTCACAGATTTCTCAAAGATAGAGTTTCCAAACTGAGTAATGTAGAGTAGGCTTTATCTCTGTAAAATGAGTGCCCATATCAGAGAGCAGTGAATTGGAACACTTCTTTCTGGGTTTTATTTGAGTATATTTCCCTTTTTCCATAGTCTTCAATGCGCCCCGAAATATCACTTTTTCAGTTTTACAAGAAGAATGCTCAAACACTGCATTATGAGAAAAGAGGTATAATTCCCTGAGTGGAATGCACGCATCTCAAAGCAGTTTCTCAGAACACTTCTCTCCAGATTTTAACTGAAGATATTTCCATTTTCACCATAGTCCTGAATGTGCTCCCAAATGTCCCTTCATGGATCCATCCATGACAGAGTTACTAAGCTGCGTAATGTAAAGAAAGCTTTATCTACGTGAGATGAATAAACATAGCAAAAAGCAGATTCACAGAAAGCTTCTTTCCAGTTTTCATCTGAAAATATTTCCTTTTTCAATATAGTCATGAATGTGCTCCCGAATGTCCCTTCGCCTATGCTTCCATAACAGAATTTCCAAGCTGTGTACTGTAAAGAAAGCTTTATCTATGTGAGATGAATACGTATATCACAGAGCAGTTTCACAGAATGCGTCTTTCCAGTTTTTGTCTGAAGCAATTTCCCTTTTCACAAAAGGCATCAATATGCTACTGGATATCCCTTGGTAAATTTTTCCCCAAAATTGTTTCCCTGATGCTGTATGAGAAGAGAAGTATAACACTGTGAGTGGAATGCACACGTCACAAAGAGTTCCTTGGAAAACTTCTCTCCAGTTTCGGTCTGAACATATTTCCTTTTTCACCGTAAGCCACAAAGTGCTCCCACCTATCCCTTTGCATGCTAAACATAAACAGTGTTAGAAAACTGCTCAATGAAAAGAGAAGCTTCATTGAGTGAATAGAATTCGCACGACACAGAGCAGTTTCACAGAAAGCTTCCTTCTGGTTTTTATCCGAGGGCATTTCTTTTTCAGCACATTCTTCAGAGCATTCCCAAATGTCCTTTCTCAAGTTCCACAGAAAGAGTGATTTCAAACTGTTCAATCCCAGGAATGATTTAACTGTATGAGATGAATACACACATCAAAAAGCAGTTGCTCAGAAAGTTTCTCTTCAGTTTTCAACGGAAGATATTTCCTTGTTCAACACAGGTCTCCAGTCGCCAGTTAATATCCCTTTGCAGAATCCTCAAAGACAAACTTTCCAAACTGGGAAATGTAGAGTAAGCTTTAACTCTCTGAAGTGAATGCACATGTCAGAGGACAGTTTCTTGGAATGCTTCTTTCTGGGTTTTATTTGACAACATTTCACTTTTCGCCATAGTCTTCAATGTGCTCCAAATATCACTTTTTTACTTTTACAGGAACAGTGTTCAAACAGTGCCTTATGAGAAGAAAGGTATAACTCCCTGAGTGGAACGCACACTTCACCAAGAAGTTTCTCAGAAATCTACTCTCCAGTTGTTATCTGAAGATATTTCCTTTTTCACCATAGACCCGAATGTGATTCTGAATATCCCTTCACTGATCCATCTATGACAGAGTTTCCAAGCTGCGTAATGTGAGAAAGTGTTATCTATGTAGATGGTTAAACATAGCAAAAAGCAGATTCACAGAAAGCTTCTTTTCAGTATTTATCTGAAGATATTTCCTTTTTCACCATAGTCCTGAATGTGCTCCCGAATGTCCCTTCGTGGATCCGTCCATGACAGAGTTTCCAAGCTGTGTAATGTAAAGAAAGCTTGATCTATGTGAGATGAATACACATATCACAGAACAGTTTCATAGAAAGCTTCTTTCCAGTTTTTGTCTGAGGTTATATCCCTCTTCACCACGGGCATCAACATGCTCCCGAATATCACTTGGCATCTTTTTCTCCAAAAGGGTTTCCCCGATGCTGTATGAGAAGAGAGGTATAACACTGTGAGTGGAATGCACACCTCACAGAGCAGTTCCTCGGAAGGCTTCCCTCCAGTTTCTATCAGAAAATATTTCCTTTTTCACCACTAGTCTCAAAGTGCTCCTGAATATCACTTCACACACTAAACATAAACAGGGTAAGAAAACTGCTCAATGAAAATAGAGGCTTAACTGTTTGAAAGGACACAGCAGTTTCACAGAAACCTTCCTTCTGGATTTTACTTGAGGATATTTCTTTCTCCATATTCTAAGGAGCATCCCCAAATGTCCTTTCTCAGGTTCCACAGAAAGAGTGATTTCAAAATGCTCAATCCAAAGAATGATTTGATTCTATGAGATGAATACACACATCACAAAGCAGTTGCTCAGAAAGCTTCTCTCCAGTTTTCAATTGAAGACATTTCCTTGCTCACCACAGGCCTCTGGTCACCACTTAATATCCCTTCCCAGAATCCTCAAAGACAGACTTTCCAAACTGGAAAATGTAGAGTAAACTTTAACTCCCTGTCAAGGAGCACTTTCTTGGAACAATTCTTTTTGGGTTTTATTTGAGGATATTTCACTTTTCGCCCTAGTCTTCAAAATGCTCTGAAATACCACTTTTTCGGATTTACAGGAACAGTTTTCAAACACTGCCTTATGAGAAAAGATGTTTAACACCATGAGTGGAATGCTCACATCACAAAGTGGTTTGTCTTTTTTTCGTTTGTTTTTTGTTTGTTTGAGACGGAATCTCGCTCTGTTGCCTGGGCTGGAGTTCAGCGGCCGGATCTCAGCTCACTGAAATCTCTGCCTCCCAGGTTTATGCCATTCTCCTTCCTCAGCCTCCCGAGTAGCTGGGACTACAGGTGCCCGCCAACTCGCCCGGCTAGTTTTTTGTATTTTTTTTAGTAGAGATGGAGTTTCACCGTGTTAGCCAGGATGGTCTTGATCTCCTGACCTTGTGAACTGCCCATCACGGCCTCCCAAAGTGCTGGGATTACAGGCTTGAGCCACCCCGCCTGGCCGACAAAGCGGTTTCTCAAAAAGATTATCTAAAGTTTTTATCTGAAGATATTTTATTTTTCACCATAGGCCTGAATGTGCTCCTGAATGTCCCTTCGTGGTTCTGTCCATGACGGCATTTCAAAACTGAATAATAGAAAGAAAGTTTTATCTATGTGAGATGAATAAACGTATCTATCACAAAGCAGTTTCACAGAAAGCTTCTTTCCATTTTTTTCTCTGAGAATATTTCCTTTTTCCCCATAGCTGTCCATATACTCTGGAATGTCACTTGGTAGCTTTTTCTCTGAAAGGGTTTCCCCAATCCTCTATGAGAAGAAAGCTATAACTCTGTGAGCAGAAAGCACACCCCACAAAGTGGCTCCTCGGAATGTTTCTCTCCAGTTTTTATCTGAAGATATTTCCTTTTTCACCATAAGCCTCAAAGGGCTCCCGAATATCCCTTCGCAGACTAAACAAAAACAGTGTTAGAACACTGCTCAATGGAAAGGGAAGCCTAAATGGGTGAGCGGAATTCACGTGACTCAGAGCAGTTGCACAGAAAGATTCCGTCTGGTTTCTATTTGAGGTTATTTGTTTTTCAGGATATTCTAAAGAACATTCCCCAATGTCCTTTCTCAGATTCCACAGAAACAGTGATTTCATACTGCTCAATCCCAGGAATGATTTAACTCTATGAGATGAACACAAACATCACAAAAGAGTTGCTCAGAAAGCTTCTCTGCAGTTTTCAACCTAAGACATTTCCTTGCTCGCCACAGGCCTACAGTTGCCACTTAACATCCCTTCGCAGAATCCTCAAAGACAGACTTTCCAACCTGGGAAATGTAGAGTAAGCTTTAACTCTTTGAAATGAATGGACATGTCCGAGAGCAGTTTCTTGGAATGCTTCTTTCTGGGTTTTATTGGACGACATTTCACTTTTCGTCATAGTCTTCAATGTGCTGCGAATAACCTTTTTGTAGTTTTACAGGAACAGTGTGCAAACAGTGCCTTATGAGGAAAAAGGTATAATTTCCTGAATGGAATGCACATATCAACAAGCAGTTTCTCAAAAAGCTTCTCTCCAATTTTTATCATGCGTTATTTTCTTTTTCACCATAGGCCCGAATGTGACCCCGAATATCCCTTCGCGGATCTATCCGTGATGGAGTTTCCAAGCTGCGTAATGTAAGAAAGCTTTTTCCTATGTGAGATGAATAAACGTAGCAAAAAGCAGACTCACAGAAAACTTCTTTCCAGTTTTTATCTGAAGATATTTCCTTTTTCACCATAGTCCTGAATGTGCTCCCGAATGTCCCTTCTTGGATCCGTCCATAACAGAGAATCCAAGCTGCGTATTGTAATGAAAGTTTTATCGATGTGAGATGAATACACATATCACAGAGCAGTTTCATAGAAAGCTTTTTTCCAGGTTTTAACTGAGATTATTTCCCTTTTCACCATAGGTATCAACATGCTCTCAAATATCACTTGGTACCTTTATCTACAAAAGGGTTTCCCCGATGCTGTATGAGAAGAGAGACATAACTCTGTGAGTGGAATGCACACGTCACAAACCAGTTCCTCGGAAAACTCTCCAGTGTTGGTCTGAACATATACCCTTTTTCAACGTAAGCCTCAAAGCGCTCCCGAATAATCCTTGAGAAGCTAAAAATAAACAGGGTTAGAAAACTGCTCAATGAAAAGAGAGGCTTAACTGAGTGAGAGGATTTAAGATGACACGGAGCAGTTTCACAGAAAGCTTCCTTCTGGATTTTACCTGAAGATATTTCATTCTCCATATTCTAACGAGCATTCCCAAATGTCCTTCCTCAGATTCCACAAAAACAGTGATTTCAAACTGCTCAATCCAAAGAATGGTTTAACTCTATAAGACAAATACACACATCACAAAACAGTTGCTCAGAAAGCTTCTCTCCAGTTTTCATCAGGAGACGTTTCCTTGCTCACCACCAGCCTCCAGGCGCTACTTAATATCCCTTCACAGAATCCTCAAAGACAGTTTCCAAACTGGACAACATAGAGTAAGCTTTTCCTCTGTGAAAGGAGTGCACATATCAGAGAGCAGTTTCTTTTCTTTTCTTTTTTTTTTTTTTGAGACGGAGTCTCGCTCAGTCACCCAGGCTGGACTGCGGTGGCCGGATCTCAGCTCACTGCAAGCTCCGCCTCCTGGGTTCAGGCCATTCTCCTGCCTCAGCCTCCCAAGTAGCTGGGACTACAGGCACCCACCACCTCGCCCGGCTAGTTTTTTGTATTTTTTAGTAGAGACGGGGTTTCACCACGTTAGCCAGGATGGTCTCGATCTCCTGACCTCGTGATCCGCCCGTCTCTGCCTCCCAAAGTGCTGGTATTACAGGCTTGAGCCACTGTGCCAAGCCAGAGAGCAGTTTCTTGGAACATTTCTTTCTGGGTCTTATTTGCGATATTTCACTTTTCACCATAGTCTTCAATGCGCTCCAAAATATCACTTTTTCGATTTCACAGGAACAGTGTTGAAACACTGCCTTATGAGAAAAGAGGTATAACTCCCTGAGTGGAATGCACACATCACAAAGCGGTTTCTCAGAAAGCTTCTCAGCAGTTTTTATCTGAAGATATTTCCTATTTCACCATAAGCCTGAATGTGCTCCCAAATGTCCCTTCGTAAATCCGTCCATGATGGCATTTCCAAACTGTGTAATAGAAAGAAAATGTATCTATGTGAGATGAATAAACATATTTATCACAAAGCAGTTTCACAGAAAGCTTCTTACCAGTTTTTGTCTGATGATATTTCCTTTATCACCATAGTCGTCCATATACTCCCGAATGTCCCCTGGTAGCCTTTTCTCCAAAAGGGATTCCCCAATCCTCTGTGAAAAGAGAAGTATAACTCTGTGAGTGGAATGCACACATCACAAAGTAGCTCCTCAGAAAGCTTCTCTCCTGTTTCCATCTGAAGATATTCCTTTTTCAAAATAAGCCTCAAAGCACTCCCAAATATCCCTTCACAGACTAAACAAAAACAATGTTAGAATACTGTTCATTGAAAAAAGAAGCTTAACAGTGTGAGCGGAATTCATGCAACACAGAGAAATTTCACAGAATGCTTCCTTCTTGTTTGTATCTGAGTGAATTCCTTTTTCAGGATATTCTAAAGAGCGTTCCCAAATGTCCTTTCTCAGATTCCAAAGAAACAGTGATTTCAAACTGATCTATTTAAAGAATGATTTAACATTATGAGATGAATACAAACATCACAAAAGAGTTGCTCAGAAAGCTTCTCTCCAATTTTCAACGGAAGACTTTTCCTTGCTCGCCGCAAGCCTTAATATCTCTTCACAGAATCCTCAAAGACAGACTTCCTAACCTGGGAAACGCAGAGTACGCTTTAACTCTATGAAATGAATGGACATGTCAGAGAGTGGTTTCTTGGAATGCTTCTTTCCGTTTTTTATTGGACGACATTTCACTTTCTGCCATAGTATTCAATGTGTTCCGAATATCACTTTTTAATTTTACACGAACAGTGTTCAAACAGTGCCTTATGAGAAGAAAGGTAAAACTCCCTGAGTGGAATGCACACATCACCAAGTAGTTTCTCAGAAAGCTTCTCTCCAGTTTTTATCTGATGATATTTCCTTTTTCACCATAGGCCTGAATGTGATCCCTCATATCCCTTCATGGATCCATCCATGACGGAGTTTCCAAGCTATGTAATGTAAAGAAAGCTTTATCTATGTGAGATGAATAAACATAGCAAAAAGCAGATTCACAGAAAGCTGTTTTCCAATTTTTATCTGAAGATATTTCCTTTTTCACTATAGTCCTGAATGTGCTCCCAAATGTCCCTTTGTGGATCCATGCATGACAGAGTTTTGAAGCTGCGTCATGTAAAGAAAGTTTTATCTTTGTGAGGTGAATACACATATTGCAGAGCAGTTACATAGAAAACTTCTTTCCAGTTTTTGTCTGAGGCTATTTGCCATTTCACCATAGGCATCAACACGCTCCCGAATATTACTTGGTACCTTTTTCTCCAAAAGGGTTTCCCCAATGCTGCATGAGAATAGAGGTATAATACTGTGAGTGAAATGCCCACGTCACAAGGCAGTTCCTCGGAAACCTCTCCAGTTTTGGTCTGAACATATTTCCTTTTTCAACATAAGCCTTAAAGTGCTCCCAAATATCCCTTCAAACGTTGAACATAAACAGGGTTAGAAAACTGCTCAATGAAAAGAGAGGCTTAATGGAGTGAGAGGAATTAAGAAGACACAGAGCAGATTCAAGGAAAGCTTCCTTCTGGATTTTACCTAAGGATATTTCTTTCTCCATATTTTAAAGAGCGTTCCCAAATGTCCTTCCTCAGATTCCACAAAAACAGTGGTTTCAAACTGTACAATCCAGAGAATGGTTTAACTCTATGAGATGAATGCACACATGACAAAGCAGTTGCTCAGAAAGCTTCTCTCCAATTTTCATGGGAAGACGTTTCCTTGCTCACCACAATCCTCCAGGCTCCACTTAATACCCCTTCACAGATTACTCAAAGACAGAGTTTCCAAACTCGGCAATGTAGAGTAAGTTTTAACTCTGTGAAGTCAATGCACATATCAGAGAAGAGTTTCTCGGAACACTTCTTTCTGGGTTTTATTTCAGGATATTTTACTTTTTGAAATAGTCTTCAATGCACTCCGAAATATCACTTTTTTGGTTTTACAGGAACAGTGTTCAAACACTGCCCTATGAGAAAAGAGGTATAACTCCCTGAGTGGAATCCACACATCACATTGCAGTTTCTCAGAAAGCTCCTTTCCAGTTTCTATCTGAAGATATTTCTTTTTTCACTGTAAGCGAGAAAACGCTCAAGAATATCCCTTCGCAAACTACAGAAACACAGTGTTAGAATCCTCCTCAATGAAAAGAGAAGCTTAACTGTGTGAGTGGAATTCACGTGACACAGAGCAGTTTCACAGACAGCTTCCTTCTGGTTTCTATGTGAGGTTATTTCTTTTTCAGGATATTCTAAAGAGCGTTCCCAAATGTCCTTTCTCAGATTCCACAGAAACAGTGATTTCAAACTGCTCAATCCAAAGAATGATTTAACTCTATGAGATGAATACAACCATCACAAAAGTGTTGCTCAGCAAGCTTCTCTTCAATTTTCAATGGAATACATTTCTTTGCTCGTCACAGGCCTCGGGTTACCACTTAATATCCCTTCCCAGAATCCTTAAAGACAGATTTTCCAAACTGGGAAATGTAGAGTAAGCTTTAACTCTGTGAAATAAATGGGCATGTCTGAGAGCAGTTTCTGAGAATTCTTCTTTCTGGGTTTTATTTCATGGCACTTCACTTTTTGCCTTAGTCTTCAATGTGGTCTGAA
The DNA here is from genome assembly GCF_003255815.1 of Theropithecus gelada. Taxonomy (NCBI): domain Eukaryota; kingdom Metazoa; phylum Chordata; class Mammalia; order Primates; family Cercopithecidae; genus Theropithecus; species Theropithecus gelada. The sequence goes on from NC_037670.1 coordinate 28,320, forward strand.
TATCACTTTTTTAGTTTTACAGGAACACTGTTAAACAATCCCTTATGAGGAGAAAGGTTTAACTCCCTGAGTGGAATTCACACATCACCAAGCAGTTTCTCAGAAAGCTTCTCTCCATTTTTTATCTGAGGATAATTCCTTTTTCACCATAGGCTCTAATGTGATCCCAAATATCCCTTCTCGGATCCATCAATGACGGAGTTTCCAAGCTGTGTAATGTAAAGAAAGCTTTATTTATGTTAGATGAATAAACATAGCAGAAACCAGATTCAGAGAAAGCTTCTTTCCAGTTTCTGTCTGAGGCTATTTCCCTTTTCACCACAGGCATCAATATGCTCCCGAATATCCATTGGTACCTTTTTGTCCAAAAGTGTTTCCCCGATGCTGTATGAGAAGAAAGGTATAACACAGTAAGTGGAATGCACACGTCACAAAGCAGTTCCTCGAAAAGCTTCTCTCCAGTTTCTATCCGAACATATTTCCTTTTTCACCATAACCCTCAAAGCGCTCCTGAATATCCCTTTGCACGTTAAACATAAACAGCATTGGAAAACTGCTTATTGAAAAAAGAAGCTTAACTGAGCGAGAGGAATACAAACTATACATAGAAGTTTCATAGAAATCTTCCTTCTGGTTTTTATCTGAGGGTATTTTTTTCTCCATATTCTGAGGAGCGTTCCCAAATGTCCTTCCTCAGATTCCACAGAAACGGTGATTTCAAACTGCTTAATCCAAAGAATGATTTACCTTTATGAGATGAATACACATCTCATGAAACAGTTGCTCAGAAAGTTTCTCTGGAGTTTTCAATGGTAGGCATTTCCTTGCTTCCCACAAGCCTCTGGATGCCACTTAATATCCCTTCCCAGATTCCTCAAAGATAGAGTTTCCAAACTCGGCAATGTATAGTAAACTTTAACTCTCTGAAATGAACACACATATCAGAGAGCAGCTACTTTTAACGATTCTTTCTGTGTTTCATTTGAGGAGATTTCACTTTTCGCCATAGTCTTCAATGCGCTCTGAAATATCTCTTTTTAGGTTTTACAGGAACAGTGCTCAAACCCCGCCTTATGAGAAGAGAGGTATAACTCCCTGAGTGCAACTCACACATCACAAAGCACTTTCTCAGAAAGCTTCTCTCCAGTTTTTATCTGAAGATTTTTCTAGTTTCACCATAGGCCTGAATGTGCTCCTGAATGTCCCATCGTGAATCCGTCCATGACGGCATTTGAAAACTGCGTAATAGAAAGAAAGTTTTATCTATGTGAGATGGATAAACATATCTATCACAAAGAAGTTTCACAGAAAGCTTCTTTCCAGTTTGTGTCTGAGGATATTTCCTTTTTCCCCATAGCCGTCCATATACTCCGGAATGTCACTTGGTAGCTTTTTCTCAGAAAGGGATTCCCCAATCCTCTATGAGAAGAAAAATGTAACTCTGTTAGTGGAATGCACACATCACAAAGCAGCTTCTCGTAAATCTTCTCTCCAGTTTCTATCTGAAGATATTTCCATTTTCACCATAAGCCTCAAAGCACTCCCGAGTATCCATTAGCTGACTAAACTAAAACAGTGGTAGAATACTGCTCAATGAAAACAGAAGCTTAACTGTGTGAGTGAAATTCACATGACACAGAGTAGTTTCACAAAGAGTTTCCTTCTGGTTTTTATCGGAGGTTATTTCTTTTTTGGCACATTCTTAAGAGCGTTCCCAAGTGTCGTTTCTCAGGTTTCAGAGAAAGAGCGATTTCAAACTGCTCCATACAAAAAATGATTTAAGTCTATAGTTGAATACACACATCACAAAGTTGTTGCTCAGAATGCTTCTCTCCAGTTTTCAATGGTGGACATTTCCTGGCTCGCCACAGGTCTCCAGTCGCCACTTAATATCCCTACACAGAATCCTCAAAGACAGACGTTCCAAAATGGAAAATTTAGAGTAAGCTTTAAACCTCTGAAATGAATGCACATATCAGAGAGCAGTTTCTTGGAATGCTTTTCAGGGTTTTATTTCAGGATATTTCACTTTTCACCGTAGTCTTCCATGTATTTCGAAATACTACCTTTTTCGGTTTTACAGGAACAGTGTTCACACACTGTCTTATGAGAAAAGTGGTATAACGCCCTGAGTGGAATACACACATCACAAAGCAGTTTCTCAGAAAGCTTCTATCCAGTTTTTATCGGAAGATATCTCCTTTTTCACCATAGGCCTGAATGTGCTCCCAAACGACCCTTCATGGATCTGTCCCTGACGGAGTTTCCAAACTGTGTAATATAAGGAAAGTTTTATATATGTGAGTTGAATAAACATATCTATCACTAAGCAGCTTCAAAGAAATCTTTTTTCCCGTTTTTGTCTGAAGATATTACCTTTTTCACCATAGCCGTCCCTATAATTACGAATGTCCATTGGTAGCTTTTTCTCCAAAAGGGATTTCCCAATCCTCTATGAGAAGAAAGGTATAACTCTGTGATTGGAGTGCACACGTCACAAAGTAGCTCCTCAGAAAGCTTCTCTCTAGTTTCCATCTAAAGATATTTCCTTTTTCACCGTAAACCTCAAAGCACTCCCGAATATCCTTTCACAGACTAAACAAAAACAGTGTTAGAATACTGCTCAATGAAAACAGAAGCTTAACTGTGTGAGCAGAAATCACGAGATGCAGAGCAGTTTGACAGTAAGCTTCCTTGTGGTTTCTATCTGAGGTTATTTCTTTTTCAGCATATTCTTAAGGGCATTCCCAAATGTCCTTTCTCAGGTTCCACAGAAAGAGTGATTTCAAACTGCTCAATCCAAAGAATGATTTAACTCTATGAGATGAATACACACATCACGANCAAACTGCTCAATCCAAAGAATGATTTAACTCTATGAGATGAATACAAATATCACAAAAGAGTTGCACAGAAAACTTCTCTCCAATTTTCGATGGAAGACATTTTCTTGCTCGACACAGACCTCTGGTTGCCACTCAATATCCCTTCACAGAACCCTCAAAGACCAACTTTCAAACTGGGAAATATAGAGTAAGCTTTACCCTGTGAAAAGAATGGACATATCAGAGAACAGTTTCTTGGAGTGCTTCTTTCTGTTTTTTATTGGACGATATTTCACTTTTTGCCATAGTCTTCAATGTGCTCCGAATATCTTAGTTTTACAGGAACAGTGTTCAAACAGTGCCTTATGAGAATAAAGTTATAACTCCCTGAGTGGAATGCACACATCACCAAGCAGTTTCTCAGAAAGCTTGTCTCCAGTTTTTATCTGACCATATTTCCTATTTCACCATAGGCCCAAATGTGATCCCAAATATCCCTTCGCAGATCCATCCATGATGGAGTTTCCAAGCTGTGTAATGTAAAGAAAGCTTTATCTATGTAAGACGAATAAACATAGCAAAAAGCAGATTCACAGAAAGCTTCTTTCCAATTTTTATCTGAAGATATTTCCTTTTTCACCATAGTCCTGAATGTGCTTCCGAATGTCCCTTCGTGGATCCCTCCATGACAGAGTTTCCAAGCTGTGAAATGTAAAGAAAGCTTTATCTATTTGGGATGAATACACGTATCACAGATCAGTCTCATAGAAAGCTTCTTTCTAGTTTTTGTCTGAGGCTATTTCCGTTTTCACCTTCAACATCAACATGCTCCCAAATATCACTTGGTCTCTGTTTCTCCAAAAGAGTTTCCCCAATGCTGTATGAGAAGAGAGGTATAACACTGTGAGTGGAATGCACACGTCACAAAGCAGTTCCTCGGAAATCTTCTCTCCAGTTTCGTTCTGAACATATTTTCTTTTTCACTGTAAACCTCAAAGTGCTCCCGAATATCCCATCACACGCTAAACATACTCAGGGTTAGAAAACTGCTCAATGAAAAGAGAGGCTTAACTGAGCGTGAGGAGTTTAGACAACACAGAGCAGTTTCACAGAAAGCTTCTTTCTGGATTTTACTTGAGGATATTTCTTTCTCCATATTCTAAGGATCGTTCCCAAATGTCCTTCCTCAGATTCCACAAAAACAGTGATTTCAATCTGCTCAATCCAAAGAATGGTTTAACTCTATGAGACGAATGCACACATCACAAAGCAGTTGCTCAGAAAGTTTCTCTGCAGGTTTCATCGGAAGACGTTTCCTTGCTCACCACAAGTGCTGGGCGTCACTAAATATCCCTTCACAGATTCTTCAAAGACAGAGTTTTGAAACTGGGCAGCATAGAGTAAGCATTAACTCTGTGAAGTGAATGCACATATCAGAGAGCAGATTCTTGGAACGCTTCTTTCTTGATTTTATTTCAGTATATTTCACTATTCGCCATAGTCCTCAGTGCGCTCCGAAATATCACTTTTTCGGTTTTACAGGAACAGTGTTCAAACACTGCCTTATGAGAAAAGAGGTATAACTCTCTGAGTGGAATCCAAACATCACAAAGCAGTTTCTCAGAAAGCTTCTAACCAGTTTTTATCTAAAGATCTCTCCTTTTACACTGTAGGCCTGAATGTGCTCCAGAATGTCCCTTTGCTGATCCGTTCTTGACAGAGTTTCCAAACTGCGTAACATAAGGGAAGTTTTCTGTATGTGAGATGAATAAGCATATCTATCACTAAGCAGTTTCACAGAAATCTTCTTTCCAGTTTTTGTCTATGGACATTACCTTTTTCACCATAGCCATCCCTGTACTCCCGAATGTCCCTTGGTAACTTTTTCTCCAAAAGGGATTCCCAAAACCTCTAAGAGAAGAAAAGTATAACTCTGTGAGTGGAATGCACAGGTCACCAAGCAGCTCCTTGGAAATCTCCTCTCCTGTTTCTATGTGAAGACGTTTCCATTTTCACCATAAGCCTCAAAGTGCTCTCGAGTATCCCTTAGCAGACTAAACTAAAACAGTGGTAGAATACTGCTCAATGAAAACAGAAGCTTAACTGTGTGAGTGAAATTCACATGACACAGAGCAGTTTCAGAGAAACCTTCCTTTGTTTTTTATCGGAGGATATTTCTTTTTCAACATATTCTTAAGAGCATTCCCAAATGCCCTTTCTGAAGTTACACAGAAACAGTGATTTCAAACTACTCAATCCAAAGAATGATTTAACTCTATGAGATGAATACACACATCACAAAGAAGTTGCTCAGAAAGCTTCTCTCCAGTTTTCAATGGAAGACACTTCCTTGCTCACCACAGGCCACCTGTCTCCCCTAAATATCCCTTTGCAGAATCCTGAAAGACAGACTTTCCAAACTGGGAAATGTAGAGTAAACTTTAACTCTCTGAAATGAATGCACACGTCAGAGAAAAGTTTCTTGTAATGCTTCCTTCTGGGTTTTATTTCAGGATATTTCACTTTTTCTCATAGTCTTCCTTGTGCTCTGAAATATTATTTTTTTGGTTTTACAGGAGCAGTGTTCAAACACTGCCTTATGAGAAAAGAGGTATAACTCCCTGAGTGGAATGTACACATCACAAAGCAGTTTCTCAGAAAGCTTCTCGCCATTTTTTAATCTGAAGATATCTCTGTTTTCACCATAGGCCTGAATGTGCTCCCGAATGTCCCTTCGCAAATCCGCCCATGACCGAGTTTCCACACTGCCTAATATAAGGAAAGTTTTATCTATGTGAGATGAATAAATATATCTATCACAAAGGAGTTTCACAAAATTCTTCTTTCGAGATTTTGTCTGTGGATATTTCCTTTTTCACCGTAGGCCTGAATGTGCTCTCGAATGTCCCTATGCGGTTCGTACATGATGGAGTTTCCAAGCAGAGTAATGTAAATAAAGCTTCATCTATGTGTCTTGAATAAGCATAGCAAAAAGCAGATTCACAGAAAACGTCTTTCCAGTTTTTATCTGAAGATATTTCCTTTTTCATCATAGTCCTGTACGTGCTCCCAAATATCCCTTCATGGATCCGTCCATGATGGAGTTTTCCTGCTGCGTAATGTAAAGAAAGATTTATCTATGTGAGATGAATACACATATCACAGAGCAGTTTCACAGAAAGCTTCTTTCCAGTTTTTGTGTGAAGCTATTTCACTTTTCACCATAGGTGTCAATATGCTCCCGAATATCTCATGGTACCTTTTTCTCCAAAATGTTTCCCCGATGCTGTATGAGAAGAGAGGTATAACACTGTGAGTGGAATGCACACGTCAAAAGCTGTTCCTCAGAAAGCTTCTCTCCAGTTTGTATCTGAACATACTTACTTTTTCACTGTAAGCTTCAAAGTGTTCCTGAATATACCTTTGCACGCTATACATGAACAGTGTTAGAAAACTGCTCAATGAAAAGAGATGCTTAAATGAGCGAGAGAGGGCGGAGCAAGATGGCCGAATAGGAGCAGCTCCAGTCTTCAACTCCCAGCGCCAGCGACACAGAAGACCGGTGATTTCGGCATTTTCAACTGAGGTACTGGGTTCATCTCACTGGGGAGTGCCGGACGATCAGTACTGGTCAGCTGCTGCAGCCCGACCAGCGAGAGCTGAAGCAGGGCGAGGCATTGCCTCACCTGAGAAGCGCAAGGGGGAAGGGAATCCCTTTTCCTAGCCAGGGGAACTGAGACACACAACACCTGGAGAATCGGGTAACTCCCACCCCAATACTGCGCTTTGAGCAAACAGGCACACCAGGAGATCATATCCCACACCTGGCCGGGAGGGTCCCACACCCACGGAGCCTCCCTCATTGCTATTACAGCAGTCTGTGATCTACCGGCAAGGCAGCAGCGAGGCTGGGGGAGGGGCGCCCGCCATTGCTGAGGCTTAAGTAGGTAAACAAAGCTGCTGGGAAGCTCGAACTGGGTGGAGCTCACAGCAGCTCAAGGAAACCTGCCTGTCTCTGTAGACTCCACCTCTGGGGGCAGGGCACAGAAAACAATAACAAAGCAGCAGACACCTCTGCAGACGCAAACGACTCTGTCTGACAGCTTTG
>NC_037670.1:40250-150477 GCF_003255815.1 Theropithecus gelada
ATCAACCCAAATGTCCATCAGTGACAGATTGGATTAAGAAAATGTGGCATATATACACCATGGAATACTATGCAGCCATAAAAAAGGATGAGTTTGTGTCCTTTGTAGGGACATGGATGCAGCTGGAATCCATCATTCTTAGCAAACTATCACAAGAACAGAAAACCAAACACCGCATGTTCTCACTCATAGGTGGGAACTGAACAATGAGATCACTTGGACTCGGGAAGGGGAACATCACACACCGGGGCCTATCATGGGGAGGGGGGCGGGGGGAGGGATTGCATTGGGAGTTATACCTGATGTAAATGACGAGTTGATGGGTGCAGCACACCAACAAGGCACAAGTATACATATGTAACAAACCTGCACGTTATGCATATGTACCCTACAACTTACAGTATAATAATAATAAATAAATTAAAAAAAAAATAAATAAATAAATAAATGAGCGAGAGAAATTCACATGACACACAGCAGTTTCACAGAGAGCTTTCTACTGGTTTTTATCTGAGGATATTTCTTTCTCCATATTCTATAGAGCATTCCAAAATGTCCTTCATCGGATTCCACAGAAATAGTGATTTCAAAGTGCTCAATCCAAAGAATACATTAACTCTATGAGATGAATACACACATCACAAAACAGTTGCTCAGAAAGCTTCTCTCCAGTTTTCACCATAAGGCATTTCCTTGCTCATCACAGGCCTCCGGGTGCCACTTAATACGCCTTCACAGAATCCTCAAAGACAGAGTTTTCAATCTGGGCAATGTAGAGTAAGCTTGAACTCTGTGAAATGAATGCACATATCAGAGAGCAGTTTCTTGCAACACTGCGTTCTGGATTTTATTTGAGGATATTTCACTTTTCACCATAATCCACATTGTGCCCTGAAATATCACTTTTTTGGTTTTACAGGAATAGTGTTCAAACACAGCCTTAAAAGAAAAGAGGTATAACTACCTGAGTGGAATGCAAACATCACAAAGCAGATTCACAGAAAACTTCTCTCCAGTGATTATCTGAAGAAATTCCCTTTTTCACCATAGGCCTGAATTTGATCCCGAATATCCCACCCTGCATCTGTCCATGACGGAGTTTCCAGGCTGTGTAATGTAAAGAAAGCTTTATCTATGTGAGAAGAATAAACATAAAAACAGCAGATTCACAGTACACATCTTTCCAGTTTTTATCTGAAGATATTTCCTTTTTCACCATATTCCTGAATGCGTTCCTGAATGTCCCATCGCGCATCCATCCATGACGGAGTTTCCAAACTGTGTACTATAAAAAAAGTTTTATCTATGTGAGATGAATATACATATCCATCACAAAGCAATTTCAAAGAAAATTTCTTTCCAGTTTTTGTCTGAGGTTATTTCCTTTTTCACCATAGCCGTCCATATCCTCCTGAATGTCCCTTGCTAGCTATTTCTCCAAAAGGGATTACCCAATCCTCTACGAGAGGAAAGGAATAACTCTGTGAGTGCAATGAAAACGTCACAAAGCTGCTCCTCGGAAAGCTTCTCTCCAGTTTCTATCTGAAGATATTTCACCATAAGCCTCAAACTGCTCCCAAATATCCCTTCACAGACTAAACAAAAACAGCGTTAGAATACTGCTCAATGAGAAGAGAAGCTTAACTGTGCAAGTGGAATTCGCACGACACAGAACAGTTTCACATAAAGCTTCCTTCTGGTTTTTATCAGAGGGTATTTCTTTTTCAGCATATTCTTAAGAGCGTTCCCAAATGTCCTTTCTCAGGTTCCACAGAAAGAGTGATTTCAAACTGCTCAATCCAAAGAATGATGTAACTCTATGAGATAAACACACACACGACAAAGCAGTTGCTCAGAAAGCTTCTCCCCAGTTTTCAACAGAAGACATTTCCTTGCTTGACACAGGCCTCCAATCGCCACTTAATATCCCTTCGCAGAATCATCAAACACTGACTTTCCAAACTGGGAAATGTCGAGTCAGCTCTAACTCTCTGAAATGAATGCACAAGTCAGAGAGCAGGTTCTTGGATTGCTTCTTTCTGGGTTTTATTTGAGGATATTTCACTCTTCACCATAGTCTTCCAGGTGCTCCGAAATATTACTTTTTCGGTTTTACAGGAACAGTGTTCAAAAAGTGTCTTATGAGAAGAATGGTATAACTCCCTGAGTGGAATGCAGACATCACCAAGCAGTTTCTGAGAAAGCTTTTCTCCAGTCTTTATCTGACCATATTTCCTTTTTCACCACAGGCCCGAATGTGATCTCGAGTATCCCTTTGTGGATCCATCCATGACAGAATTTTCATGCTGCATAATGTAAAGATAGCTTTATCTATGTGAGAGGAATAAACATAGCAAAAAGCAGATTCACAGAAAGCTTCTTTCCAGTTTTTATCTAAAGATATTTCCTTTTTCACCAATGTCCTGAAAGTGCTCCCTAATGTCCGTTCGTGGATCCGTCCATGACAGAGTTTCCAAGCTGTGTAATGTAAAGAAAGTTTTACCTATGTGAGATGAATACACATATCACAGAACAGTTTCATAGAAATCATTTTTCCAGTTTTTGTCTGAGGTTATTTCCCTTTTCACCATAGGCATCAATATGCTCCTGAATATCACTTGATACCTTTTTCTCCAAAAGGATTTCCCTGATGCTGCATGAGAAGAGAGGTATAACACTGTGAGTGGAATGCACACTTCACAAACGAGTTCCTCGGAAAGCTTCTCTCCAGTTTCGATCTGAACAGATTTCCTTTTTCACTGTAAGCCTCAAAGCACTCCCGAATACCCTTTCACATGCTACACATAAACAGGGTTAGAAAACTGCTCAATGAAAAGAGAGGCTTAACTGAGTGAGAGGAATTAAGATGACACAGAGCAGTTTCAGAAAAAACTGCGTAATATGAAGAAAGTTTTAAACATCCGAGAGGAATAAACATATCTACCACAAACCAGTTTCAGAGAGAGCTTCTTTTACAGTTTTTGTCTGAGGATATTTCCTTTTTCACCATAGCCGTCAATATACTCCCGAATGTCCCCTGGTAATATTCTCTCCCAAAGGGATTTCCCAATCCTCTATGAGAAAAAATGTATAACTCTGTGAGTGGAATGCACACGTCACAAAGCAGCTCATCAGAAAGGTTATCACCAGTTTCTATCTGAAGATATTTCCGTTTTCACCATAAGCCTCAAAGTGCTCCCGAATATCCCTTGGCAGACTAAACAAAAACAGTGTTAAAATACTGCTAAATGAAAACAGAAGGTTAACTGTGCGAGTTGAATTCACATGACACAGAGCAGTTTCACAGAAAGATTCCTTCTGATTTTTATCTGAGGGTATTTCTTTTTCCACATATTCTAAAGAGTGTTCCCAAATGTCCTTTTTCAGGTTTCACAGAAAGAGTGATTTCAAACTGCTCAATAGAAACAATGATTTAACTCTATGACATAATTACACACACCACAAAGCAGTTGCTCAGAAAGTTTCTCTCCACTTTTCAACTGAAGACATTTCCTTGCTCACCACAGGCCTCCAGGCAACACTTAATATCCCTTCACAGATTCCCCAAAGACAGAGTTTCCAAACTGGGTAGCACAGAGTAAGCTTTAACTCTAAGAAGTGAATGCACATATCAGAGAGCAGTTCTTGGAACGCTTCTTTCTGTGTTTTATTTAAGGATAGTTTGCTTTTCGCCATAGTTTTCAGAGCACTCCAAAATATCACCTTTTTAGTTTTACAGGAACAGTGATCAAAAACTGCCTTATGAGAAAAGAGGGATAACTCCCTGAGTGGAATGCACACATCACATTGCAGTTTCTCAGAAAGCTTCTCTCCAATTTTTTCTGAAGGTATTTCCTTTTTCACCATAGGCCTGAATGTGCTCCCGAATGTCCCTTCGCAGATCCTTCCATGTCAGAGTTTTCAAGCTGCATAATGTAAAGAAAGCTTTATCTATGTGAGATGAAAAAGATAGCAAAAAACAGATTCACAGAAAGCTTCTTTCCAGTAATTATCTGAAGATATTTCCTTTTTCACCATAGTCCTGAATGTGTTCCTGAATGTCCCTTCACAGATCCGTCCATGACAGTTTCCAAGCTGTGTAATGTAAAGAAAGCTTTATCTCTGGGAGATGAATAAACATATCTATCACAAAGCTGTTTCACAGAAAGCTTCTATCCAGTTTTTATCTGATATTATTTCCTTTTTCTCCATAGCCATCCATATACTTCTGAACGTCCCTTGGTAGCTTCTTCTCCAAAAAAGATTCCCCAATCCTCTATGAGAAGAAAGGTATAACTCTGTGAGTGGAATGCACACATATCAAAATAGCTCCTTGGAAAGCTTCTCTCCAGTTTTGATCTGAAGATATTTCCATTTTGACTGTCAGCCTTAAAGCGCTCCCGAATATCCCTTCGCAGACTACACAAAAACAGTGTTAGAATACTGCTCAATGAAAAGAGAAGCTGAACTGTGTGAATGGAATTCACTTGACACAGAGCCGTTTCACAGAATCTTTCTCCTGGTTTTTATCAGACAGTATTTCTTTTTTAGTATTTTCTAAAGAGCGTCCCCAAATGTTATTTGTCAGGATCCACAGAAACAGTGATTTCAAACAACTCCATCCAAAGAATGATTTATCTCTATGAGATGAATAAACACATCACAAAGCAGTTTCTCAGAAAGCTTCTCTCCAGTTTTCAATTGAAGACATTTCCTTACTCACCACGGGATTCCGGGCACCACTTAATATCCCTTCGTGGATCCCTCAAATACAGAGTTTCCAAACTGGGCAAAGTACAGTAAGCTTTAACTCTGAGATGAATGCACATATCAGAGAGCAGTTTCTTGGAACACTCCCCTCTGGGTTTTATTTGAGGATATTTTACTTTTCGCCATAGTCTTCAATGCATTCCCATATATCACATTTTTGGTTTTACAGGAACAGTGTTCAAACACTACCTCATGAGAAAAGTGGTATAACTCCCTTAGTGGAATGCACCATCACAAAGCAGTTTCTCAGAAAGTTCCTCTCCGGTTTATCTGAGGATATTTCCTTTTTCACCATAGTCCTGAGTGTGCTCCCGAGTGTCCCTGTTTGGAACCATCCATGGCGGAGTTTCCAAGATACGTAATGTAAAGAAAGCTTTATCTATGTGAGATGAATACACGTATCACAGAGTAGTTTCACAGATCGCTTCTTTCCAGTTTTTGTCTGAGGCTATTTCCCTTTTCACCATAGGCATCAATATATCCCTGAATATCCCTTGGTATCTTTTTCTCCAAAAGGTTTTCTCTGATGCTGTATGAGAAGAGAGGTATAACCCTGTGAGTGGAATGCACATGTCACAAAGCAGTTCCTCGGAAAGCTGATCTCCAGTTTCTATATGAACATATTTCCTTTCTCACCGTAAGTCTCAAAGGGTTCCCGAATATCCCTTCGCCCGTTAAACATAAACCGTGTTAGAAAACTTCTCAATGAAAAGAGAAGCTTAACTGAGCAAGAGAAATTTACATGACACATAGCAGTTTAACAGAAACCTTCCTTCTGGTTTTTATCTGAAGATATTTCTTTCTTCATATTCCAAGAGTGTTCTCAGATATCCTACCTCAGATCCCACAGAAACAGTTATTTCAAACTGCCCAATCCAAAGAATAGTTTAACTCTATGAGATGAATGCACACATCACAAAGCAGTTGCTCAGAAAGCTTCTCTCCAGTTTTCATCGGAAGACATTTCCTCGCTCACCACAGGCCTCCAGGCGCCACCGAATATCCCTTTGCAGATTTCTCAAAGACAGAGTTTCCAAACAGGGCAATTTAGAGTAAGCTTTAACTCTGTGAAATGAATGCACATATCGGAGAGCAGTTTCTTGGAATGCTTCTTTCTGAGATTTATTTGAGGATATTTCACTTTTCGCACAGTGTTAAATGTACACAGAAATATCACTTTTTCGGTTTTACAGGAACAGTGTTCACACACTGCCTTAGGAGAAAAGAGGTATAACTCCCTGTGTGGAATGCACACATCACAAAGCAGTTTCTCAGAAAGCTTGTGTCCAGTTTTTATCTGAAGATATTTCCTTTTTCACCATAGACCTGAATGTGCTGCCGAATGTCCCTTCGCTGATCCATCCATGACAGAGTTTCCAAACTGTGTAATATAAAGAAAGTTTTATCTCTGTGAGATGAATAAACATATCTATCACAAAACAGTTTCATAGAAAGCGACTTTTAAGTTTTTGTCTGAGGATATTTCCTTTTTCCCCATAGTCGTCCATATACTCCCAAAGGTCCCTATTTAGCTTTTTCTCCAAGAGGGATTCTCCAATCCTCTATGAGAAGGAAGGTATAACTCTGTGAGTGGAATGCACACATCACAAAGCAGCTCCTCTGAAAGTTGATCTCCAGTTTCTATCTGAAGATATTTCCGTTTTCACTATAAGCCTCGAAGCGCTCACGAATATCCCTTCACAGACCAAACACAGTGTTAGAAAACTGCTCAATGAAAAAGAGAAGCTTAACTGAACGAAAGGAATTCACACGACACAAAGTAGTTTCACAGAAAGCTTCCTTCTGCTTTTTATCTGAGGATATTTCTTTCTCCGTATTCTAAAGAGCGTTCCCAGATATTCTTCCTCGGATTCCACAGAAACAGTGATTTCAAACTGCTCAATTCAAACAAAGGTTTAACTCTAGGACATGAATACACACATCACAAAGCAGTTGCTCAGAAAGTTTCTCTCCAGTTTTCATCAGAAGACATGTCATTGCCCACCACAGGCCTCTGGGTGCCACTAAATATCCCTTCACATATTCCTCAGAGACAGAGTTTCAAAACTGGGTAATTTAGAGTAAGCTTTAACTCTGGGAAATGAATGCACATATCAGAGAGCAGTTTCTTGGAATGCTATTTTCTGGGTTTTATCTGAGGATATTTCACTATTCGCCATAGTCTTCAAAGTGCTCTGAAATATCATTTTTCGGTTTTTCAGGAACAATGTTCAAACACTGCCCTTTAGGAAAAGATGTATAACTCCCTGAGTGGAATGCACACATCACATTGCAGTTTCTTAGAAAGCTTCTCTCCTGTTTTTGTCTGAAGAAATTTCCTTTTTCACCATAGGAATGAAGGTGTCCCGAATGTCCCTTTGTGGATCCATCCATGATGGAGTTTCCAAACTGCATAATATAAAATAAGTTTTATCTACGTCAGATGAATACACATATCTACCACAAAGCAGTTTCAGAGAAAGCTTCTTTCCAGTTTTGGTCTGAAGATATATCTTTTTTCACAGTAACCATCCATATACTCCTGAATGTCCCTTGGTAGCTTTTTGTCCAAAAGGGATTCCCCAATCCTCTATGAGAAGAAAGGCATAACTCTGTGAGTGGAACGCACACATCCCAAAGCAGCTCCTCGGAAAGCTTCAAGAGCAATCCTAAATGTCCTTTCTCAGATTCCAATGAAACTGTGATTTCAAACTGCTCAATCCAAAGAATGATTTAACTCTATGAGATGAATACATACATCACAAAGCGGTAATTCAGAGGGCTTCTTCCCAGTTTTCATTGGAAGACTTTTTCTGGGTTACCATAGGCCTCCGGGTGCCAATTACTATCCCTTCGCAGATTCCTCAAAGACAGACTTTTCAAACTGGGCAACGTAGAGTAAATTTTAACTCTGTGAAATGAATGCACATATCAGAGAGCAGATTCTTGAAACGCTTCTTTCTGGGTTTTATCTGAGGATCTTTCACTTTTCTCCATAGTCTTCAATGAGCTCTGAAATATCACTTTTTTGGTATTACAGGAACAGTGTTCAAACACTGCCTTATGAGAAAAAAGGTATAACTCCCTGAGTGGAATGCACACATCACAAAGAAGTTTCTCAGAAAGCTTCTCTCCAGTTTTTATATGAAGACATTTCCATTTACCCAGAGTCCTGAATTTGCTCCCAAATGTCAATTTGCGGATCTGTCCATGATGGAGTTTCCAAACTGCGTAATATAAAGAAAGTTTTATATATGTGAGATGAATAAACATATCTATCACAAAGCATTTACAGAGAAGGCTTCTTTTCAATTTTTGCCTGAGGATATTTCCTTTTTCACCATAGCCCTCCATATGGTGAATGTCCCTAGGTAGCTTTTCCTCCAAAAGGTATTTCGCAATCCTCTATGAGAAAAAAGGTATAACTCTGTGAGTGGAATGCATACGTCACAATGCAGCTCCTCGGAATGCTTCCCTCCAGTTTCTAACTGAAGACATTTCTGTTTTCATCATAAGCATCAAAGCGCTCCAGCATATCCCTTCGCACACTAAACATAAACAGTTTTAGAAAACTGCTCAAGGAAAAGAGAAGCTTAACGAGGGAGAGGAATTCACTCAAAACATAGCAGTTTCACAGAAAGCTTCCTTCTGGTTTTCATCTGTGGATATTTCTTTCTCCGTATTCTAAAGAGCGTTCCCAAATGTCCTTCCTTAGATTCCACCCAAACAGTGATTTCAAACTGCTCAATCCAAAGAATGGTTTAACTCTATGAGATGAATACACACATCACAAAGCAGTTGCTCAGAAAGCTTCTCTCCAGTTTTCATCGGAAGACATTTCCTTGCTCACCACAGGCCTCCAGGCAACACTTAATATCCCTTCGCAGATTCCTCAAGGACAGAGTTTCCAAACTGGGCAAAGTAGAGTAATCTTTAACTCTGTGAAATGAATGCACATATCAGAGAGTAGTTTCTTGGAACGTTTCTGTCTGGGTTTTATTTCAGGATATTTCACTTTCTGCCATAGTCTTCAAGGTGCTCCAAAATATCACTTTTTCGGTTTTACAGGAAGAATGTTCAAACACTGCCTTATGAGAAAATAGGTATAACTCCCTAAGTGAAATGCATAGATCACAAAGCAGTTTCTCAGAAAGCTTCTCTCCGGTTTTTATCTAAAGATATTTCCTTTTTCACCATAGGCCTGAATGTGCTCCTGAATGTCCCTTCGCAGATACGTCCATGATGGAGTTTACAAACTACGTAATATAAAGAAAGTTTTACCTATGTGATAAGAATAAACATATGTATCACAAAGCAGTTTCACAGAAATCTTCTTACCAGTTTTTGTTTGGGTACCTTTCCTTTTTCACCATAGTCCTGAATGTGCTTCCAAATTTCCCTTCATGGATCCGTCCATGACAGAGTTTCCAAGCTGCGTAATGTAAAGAAAGCTTTATCTATGTGAGATGAGTACACATAGCACAGAGCAGTTTCACAAAAAGCTTCTTTCCTGTTTTTGTCTGAGGCTATCTCCATTTTCAGCATAGGCCTCAATATGCTCCCAGTTATCCCTTGGTACCTTTTTCTCCAAAAGGATTTCTCAAATGCTGTATGAGAAGAAAGGTATAATTCTGTGAGTGCAATGCACAAGTCACAAAGCAGCTCTTCAGAAAGCTTCTCTCCAGTTTCTCTCTGAAGATATTTCCATTTTCACCATGAGCCTCAAAGCGCTCCAGAATATCCCTTAGGAGACTAATCTAAAACAGTGTTAGAATACTGCTCAATGAAAACAGAAGCTTAACTGTGTGAGTGGAATTCACATGACACAGATCAGTTTCACAGAATGCCTCCTTCTGGTTTTTATCTGACAGTCTTTCTTTTTCAGCATATTCTTAAGAGCGTTCCCAAATGTCTTTTCTAAGGTTCCACAGAAACAGTGATTTCAACCTGCTCAATCCAAAGAATGATTTAACCCTATGAGATGAATACACACAACACAAAGCAGTTGCTCACAAAGCTTCTCACCAGTTTTCAACAGTAGACATTTCCTTGCTCAACACAGGCCTCCAGGCGCCACTTACTACCCCTTTGCAGATTAATGAAAGACAGAGTTTCCAAACTGGGCAATGTAGAGTACGCTTTAACTCTGTGAAATGAATGCACATATCAGAAAGCAGATTCTTGGGATGCTTCTTTCTCGGTTTTATTTGATTATATTTCATTTTTCACCATAGTCTTCAAGATGCTACGAAATATCACTTTTTCAGTTTTACAAGAACTGTGTTCAAACACTGCCTTATAGGAAAAGAGGTATAACTCCCTGAGTGGAATGCACATACCACAAAGCAGTTTCTCAGTAAACTTCTTTCCAGATTTCATCTGATGATATTTCCTTTTTCACCCTAGGCCCAACTGTGATCCCGAATATCCCTTTGTGGACCCATCCATGATGGAGTGTCCAAGCTGCATAATGTAAAGAAAGCTTTATATACGTGCGATGAATAAACATAGCAAAAAGCAGATTCACAGAAAGCTTCCTTCAATTTTTTATCTGAAGATATTTCCTTTTTCACCATATTCTTGAATGTGCTCCTGAAAGTCCTTCATGGATCCATCCAGGACAAAGTTTCCAAGCTGTGTAATGTAAAGAAAGCTTTATCTATGTGAGATGAATGCACATATCACAGAGCAGTTTCACAGAAAGATTTTTTGCAGTTTTTGTCTGAGGCTATTTCCCTTTTCACCATAGGTGTTAATATAACCCTGAATATCACTTGGTACCTTTTTCTCCAAAAGGGTTTCCCCAATGCTGTATGAGAAGAGAGGTATAACACTGTGGAATGCACACATCACAAAGCAGCTCCTAAGAAAGCTTCTCTCCAGTTTCTATCTGAAGATATTTCCATCTGAAGATATCACCATAAGCCTCAAACCACTCCCGAATATCCCTTCCCATGCTAAATATAAACAGTATTAGAAAACTTCTCAATGAAAAAAGAGGCTTAACTGAGGGAGAGAAATTAAGATGACACAGAGCAGTTTCAGAGAAAGCTTCATTCTGGGTTTTCCCTTAGGATATTTCTTTCTCCATATTCTAGTGAGCGTTCCCAAATGTCCTTCCTCAGATTCCACAGAAACAGGGATTTCAAACTGCTCAATCCAAAGAATGGTTTAACTCTATGAGACGAATACACACATCACAAAACAGTTGCTCAGAAAGTTTCTCTCTAGTTTTCATCGGAAGACGTTTCCTTGCTCACCAGAAGCCTCCAGGCATCACTTAATATCCATTCACACATTCCTCAAAGACGGAGTCGCCAAACTGTGCAACGTAGATTAGGCTTCAACGCTGTGAAATGAATGCACATATCAGAGAGCAGTTTCTTGGAACGCTTGTCTCTGGGTTTTATTTGAGAATATTTCACTTTTCGCCATAGTCTTCAATAAGGTCCGAAATATCACTTTTTGGTTTTACAGGAACAGTGTTCAAACATTGTCTTATGAGAAAAGAGGTATAACTCCCTGAGTGGACTGCACACATCACAGAGCACTTTGTCAGAAAGCTTCTATCCAGCTTTTATCTGAAAATATCTCCTTTTTCACTGTAGGTCTGAATGTGCTTCCGAATTTCTCTTCGCAGATCCGTCCATGAAGGATTTTCCAAACTTCGTAATATAAGGAAAGTTTTATCTATGTGAGATGAATAAACATATGTATCACAAAGCAGTTTCACAGAAATCTTCTTTCCAGTATTTGTCTGAGCTCATTTCCTTTTTCACCATAGCCGTCCATATACTCCTGATGTCCCCTGGTAGCTTTTCCTCCAAAAGGGATTCCCCAATCCTCTATGAGAAGTAAAGTATAACTCTGTGAGTGGAATTCACACATCACAAAGTAGTTGCTCGGAAATTTTCCCTTCAGTTTCTATCTGAAGATATTTCTGTTTTCACCATAAGCCTTAAAGCGCTCCCGAGTAACCCTTAGCTAACTAAGCTAAAACAGTGTTAGAATACTGCTCAATGAAAACAGAAGCTTAACTGTGCCAGTGGAATTCACATGACACAGAGCAGTTTCACAAAAAGCTTCCTTCTGGTTTTTATCGGAGGGTATTTCTTTTTCAGCATATTCTTAAGAGCATTCCCAAATGTCCTTTCTCTGGTGCCACAGAAAGAGTGATTTCAAACTGCTCAATCCAAAGAATGATTTAACTCTATGAGATGAATACGCACATCACAAAACAGTTTCTCAGAGATCTTCTCTCCAGTTTTCAACAGAAGACATTTCCTTGTTTGCCACAGGCCTTCAGTTGCCACTTAATATCACTTCGTAGAATCCTCAAAGACAGACTTTCTAAACTGGGAAATGTAGAGTAAACTTTTACTCTCTGAAATGAACGCATATGTCAAATAGCAGTTTCTTGGAACGCTTCTTTCTGGGTTTTATTTCAGAATATTTCACTTTTTTGCAATAGTCTTAAATGCACTCCAAAATATTACTTTCGGTTTTACAGAAACAGTATTCAAACACTGCCTTATGAGGAAAGAGGTATAACTCCCTGAGCGGATTGCACACATCACAAAACAGTTTCTCAGAAAGTTTCTATCCGGTTTTTATCTGAAGATATCTCTTTTTCACCGTAGATCTGAATGGCCTCCCGAATGTCCCTTTGGGGATCCCTCCACAACGGAATTTCCAAACTGCGTAATATAAGGGAAGTTTTACCTGTGTGAGATAAATAAACATATCTATCACAAAGTAGTTTCACAGAAAGCTTCTTTCCAGGTTTTATCTGAGGATATTTCCTTTTGGACCATAGCCATCCATATACTCCCGAATGTCTCCTGATAGCTTTTTCCCCAAAAGGGATTCCCCAATCCTCTATGAGAAGAAAAGTATAACTCTGTGAGTGGAATGCACATGTCACAAAGCAGCTCATCGGAAATCTTCCCTCCAGTTTCCATCTGAAGATATTTCCGTTTTCACCATAAGCCTTAAAGCACTCCCGAGTAACCCTTAGTTCATTAAACTAAAACAGTGTTAGAATACTGCTAAATGAAAACAGAAGATTAACTGTGCGAGTGGAATTCACATGACTCAGAGCAGTTTCACAGACAACTTCCTTCTGATTTTTATCGGAGGGTATTTCTTTTTCAGCATATTCTTAAGAGCGTTCCCAAATGTCCTTTCTCAGGTTCCACAGAAAGAGTGATTTCAAACTGTTCTATCCAAAGAATGATTTAACACTATGAGATAAATACACACATCACAAAGCCGTTGCTCAGAAAGCTTTTCTCCAGTTTTAAATGGAAGACATTTTTTTTTTTACTCGCTAGAGGCCTTGGCTCACCACTTAATATCCCTTCACAGAATCCTCAAAAACAGACTTTCTAAGCTGCGAAATGTAGAGTAAGCTTTAACTCTCTGAAATGAATGGACATGTCAGAGCAGATTCTTGGAACACTTCTTTCTGGGTTTTATTTCAGGATATTTCACTTTTCAAGATAGTCTTCCATGCGCTCCGAAATATAACTTTTTCAGTTTTATAGGAACAGTGTTCAAACGCTGCCTTATGAGAAAAGAGGTGTAACTCCCTGAGTGGAATGCACATATCACAAAGCAGTTTCCCAGAAAGCTTCTCTCCAGTTTTTATCTGAAGTTATCTCCCATTTCACCATAGACCTGAGATGCTCCCAAATGTCCTTTCACGGATCCGTCCATGACGGCGTTTCAAAACTGCGTAATAGAACGAAAGTTTTATCTATGTGGGATGAATAAACATATGTATCACAAAGCAGTTTCACAGAAAACTTCTTTCCAGTTTTGTTTGAGGATATTTCCTTTTTCAACATAGCCCTCCATACGGTGAATGTCCCTTGGTAGCTTTCTTTCTAAAAGGGATTTCATAATCCTCTATGAGAAAAGAGATATAACTCTATGAGTGGAATGCACATGTCACAAAGCAGTTCCTTGGAAAGCTTCTCTCCAGTTTCTATCTGAAGATATTTCCTTGTTTCACCATAAGTCTCAAAGTGCTCCCGACTCTCCCTTACACAAAAGTTGCTCAGAAAGCTTCTCTCCAATTTTCCACAGAAGATATTTACTTGCTAGCCACAAGCCTCCATTTGCCACTTAATATCCCTTCACAGTATCCTCAAAGACAGACTTTCCAAACTGGGAAATGTAGAGTAAGCTTTGACTCTCTGAAATGAATGTACATGTCAGAGAGCAGTTTCTTGGAGCGCTTCTTTCTGGGTTTTAGTTCAGGATATTTCACTTTTCGCTATATTCTTCCATGCACTCTGAAATATCACTTTTTCGGTTTTAGAGGAACAGTGTTCAAATACTGCCTTATGAGAAAAGAGGTATAATTCCCTGAGTGGAATGCACACATCACAGAAAGCTTCTCTCCAGTTTTTTTCTGAAGAAATTTCCTTTTTCACCATAGGCCTGAATGCACTTTTGAATATCCCATTGTGGATCCATCCATGAGGGAGTTTCAAAACTGCATAATATAAAGGAAGTTTTATCTATGTGAGATGAATAAACATAACAAAAAGCAAATTCACAGAAAATTTCTTTCCAGTTTTTATCTGAAGATATTTCCATTTTCAACATAGTCCTGAATGTGCTCCCGAATATCCCTTCATGGATTCATCCATGATAGAGCTTCCAAGCTGGGTAATGTAGACAAAGCTTTATCTTTGTGAGATGAATACACATATCACAGAACAGTATCACAGAAAGAGTTTCCCTGATGCTGTATGAGAACAGAGGCAGAACACTGTAAGGGGATTGCACATGTCACAATGCAGTTCTGCGGAAAGCTTCTATCTAGTTTCTATCTGAACATATTTCCTTTTTCACTGTAAGCCTCAAAGCACTCCCAAATATCCCTTCACACGCTAAACATAAACAGTGGTTGAAAACAGCTCAATGAAAACAGAAGCTTCACTGAACTAGAGGAATTCACGTGACACAGAGCAGTTTCACAGAAAGCTCCCTTCTGGTTTTTATCTGAGGATATTTCTTTCTCCATATTGTAAAGAGCATTCCCAAATGTCCTTCCTCAGGTTCCATAGAAACAGTGATTTCAAACTGCTCAATTCAAAGTATGATTTAACTCTATGAGATGAATACACACGTCAAAAAGCAGTTGCTCAGAAAGCTTCTCTTGAGGTTTCATCGGAAGACATTTCCTTGCTCACAGGCCTCCGGGTGCCAATTAATATCCCTTAGCAGATTTCCTCAAGGGAGAGTTTCCAAACTGGGAAACGTAGAGTAAGCTTTATTTCAGTGAAATAAATGCACATATAAGAGAGCATTTTCATGGAACGCTTCTTTCTGGGTTTTAATGGAGGATAGTTCACCTTTCGCCATAGTCTTTGAAGCGCTCGGAAATATCACTTTTTCGGTTTTATAGGAACAGTGTTTATTTATTCATTTATTTTATTTTATTTTATTTTTTTTTTTTTGAGACGGAGTTTCACTCTGTCGCCCAGGCTGGAGTGCAGTGGCCAGATCTCGGCTCACTGCAAGTTCCGCCTCCTGGGTTTAGGCCATTCTCCTGCCTCAGCCTCCCAAGTAGCTGGGACTACAGGCGCCCGCCACCTCACCTGGCTAGTTTTTTGTATTTTTTAGTAGAGACGGGGTTTCATCAGGTTAGCCAGGATGGTCTCGATCTCCTGACCTTGTGATCCGCCCATCTCGGCCTCCCAAAGTGCTGGGATTACAGGCTTGAGCCACCACACCCGCCCAGGAACAGTGTTTAACACTGCCTCATGACAAAAGAGGTATAACTCCCTGAGCGGAATGCACACATCACAAAACAGTTTCTCAGAGTTCCTCCTCCTTTTCTATTTGAAGATATTTCCTTTTTCACCATAGACCTGAATGTGCTTCTGAATGTCACTACGCAGATCCGTCCATGATGGAGTTTCCTAACTGTGTAATATAAAGAAGGTTTTATCTATGTAGATGAATAAGCATATCTATCACAAGGCAGTTTCACAGAAGGCTTCTTTCCAGTTTTTGTCTGATGATATTTCCTTTTTAACTGTAGCTATCCATATACTCCCCAATGTCCCCTGGTAGCTTTTTCTCCAAAAGGGATTCCCCAATCCTCTATGAGAAGGAAGGTATAACACTTTGAGTGAAGTGCACACATCACAAACAGCTCCTTGGAAAGCTTCTCTCCAGTTTCTATCTGAACATATTTCTGTTTTCACCATGAGCCTCAAAGTGCCCCTGAAATTCCCTTCACAGACTAAACAAAAACAGTGTTAGAATACTGTTCAATGAAATGAGAAGCTGAACTGAGTGAGTGGAATTCACACGAGACAGAGCAGTTTCACAAAAGTTTCCTACTGATTTTTTCTGAGGGTATTTCTTTTTCAGCATATTCTAAGGAGCATTCCCAAATGTCCTTTTTCAGGTTCCACAGAAACAGTGATTTCAAACTGCTCAATCCAAAGAATGATTTAACTCTATGACATAAATACACACATCCCAAAGCAGTGGCTCAGAAAGCTTCTCTCCAGTTTTCAACGGATGACATTTCCTTACTCAACACAGGCCTCCGGGCTTAATATCCCTTTGCAGATTCCTCAAATACAGAGTTTCCAAACTGGGAAATGTACAGTAAGTTTTAACTCTGTGAGATGAATGCACATATCACACTGTAGTTTCTTGGAATGCTTCTTTCTGGGTTTTATTTGAGGATATTTCACTTTTCTCCATAGTCTTCAATGCGCTCTGAAATACCACTTTCTCGGTTTTACAGGAACTGTGTTCAAACACTGCCTTATGATAAAACAGGTAAAACTCCCTGAGTGGAATGCACACATCAAAAAGCAGTTTCTCAGAAAGCTTCTCTGCGGTTTTTATCTGAAGATATTTCCTTTTTCACCATAGTCCTGAATGTGCTTCTGAATGTCCCTTCGTGGATCAGTCCATGACAGAGTTTCCAAGCTGCATAATGTAAAGAAAGCTTTATCTATGTGAAATGAATAAACACAGCAAAAAGCAGAATCACACAATGCTTCTTTCCAGTTTTTATCTGAAGATATTTCCTTTTTCACCAGAGTCCTGAATGTGCTCCGAAACGTCACTTCGTGGATCAGTCCATGACTTAGTTTCCAAGCTGTGTAACATAAAAAAGCTTTATGTATGTGAGGTTAATACACATAGCAAAAAGCAGGTTCACGGAAAGCTTCTTCACCGTTTTTATCTGATGATATTTCCTTTTTTAACCTAGTCCTGAATGTGCTCCTGAATGTTCCTTCGCAGATCCGTCCATGACAGAGTTTCCAAGCCGCATAATGTAATGAAAGCTTTATCTATGTGAGATGAATACACATAGTATAGAGCAGTTTCACAGAAAGCTTTTTTTCTCTTTTTGTCTGAGCCTATTTCCCTTTTCGCCATAGGAGTCAATATGCTCCCGAATATACCTTGGTACCTTTTCCTCCAAAAGGGCTTCCCCTATGCCGTATGAGAACAGAGGTATAACACTGTGAGTGGAATGCACACGTCACAAAGCAGCTACTCAGAAAGCTTCTCTCCAGATTCCGTCTGAACATATTTCCTTTTTCACTGCAAGCCTCAAAGTGCTCCTGAATATCCCTTCGCACATTAAACAAAAACAGTGTTAGAAAACTGCTCAATGAAAAGAGAAGCTTAACTGAGTGAGAGGAATTCACACCACACATAGTAGTTTCACAGAAAGCTTCCTTCTGGTTTTTATCCAAGGCTATTTCTTTCTCCATATTCTAAAGAGCATTCCCAAATGTCCTTCCTATGATTCCACAGAAACAGTGATTTCAAACTGCTCAATCCCAAGAATGATTTAACTCTATGAGATGACTACACAAGTTATGAAGCAAGAGCTCAGAAAGCTTCTCCCCAGTTTTCAACGGAAGACCTTCTTTGCTCATCACAGGACTCTGGGCACCACTAAATATCCCTTTGCAGATTTCTCAAAAACAGAGTTTCCAAACTGGGCAATGTAGAGCAAGCTTTAACTCTGTGAACTGAATGCAAATATCAGAGAGCAGTTTCTTGTAACGTTTCTTTCTCGTTTTTATTTGCGGATAGTTAAATTTTTGCAGTAGTCTTCAATGCACTCTGAAATATCACTTTTTCGGTTTTACAGGAACAGTGTTCAAACACTGTCTTACGAGAATAGAGGTATAACTCCCTGAGTAGAATGCACACATCACAAAGCATTTTCTCAGAAAACTTCTATCCAGTTTTTATCTGAAGACATCTCCTTTTTCACCATAGGCCTGAATGTGCTCCCCTATGTCCCTTCATGGATCTGTCCATGATGGAGTTTCCAATCTGTGTACTGTAAAGGAAGCTTTATCTATGTTAGGTGAATACATATATCACAGAGCTATTTCACAGAATGCTTCTATCCTGTTTTTGTCTGAGGCTATTTCCCTTTTCACAAAAGGTATCAATATGCTTCTGGATATCCCTTGATTAATTTTTCCTCAGAGGGATTTCCCTGATGCTGTATGAGAAGAGAGGTATAACACTGTAAGTGGAATGCACACGTCACAAAGCAGTTCTTCGGAAAGCTTCTCTCCAGTTTCTATCTGAACATATTTCCTTTTTCACCGTAAGCCTCAAGAGCTCCCGAATATCCCTTCACACGCTAAACATAAACAGGGTTACAAAACTGCTCAATGAAAAGAGAGGCTTAACTGAGTAAGATGAAATAACAAGACACAGAGCACTTTCACAGTAAGCTTTCTTCTTGATTTTACCTGAAGATATTTCTTTCTCCATATTCTAAGGAGCGTCTCAAATGTTCTTCCTCAGACTCCATGGAAGCAGTGATTTCAAAGTGTGTAATCCAAAGAATGGTTTAACTCTATGAGATGAATATACACATCACAAAGCAGTTGCTTAGAAAGCTTCTCACCAGTTTTCATCAGAAGACTTTTCCTTGCTCACCCCAAGCCTCCGGGCGCCACTAAATATCCCTTCAGAGTTTCCTCAAAGACAGAGTTTCCAAATTGAGCAACATAGAGTAAGCTTTAACTCTGTGAAATGGATGCACATATCAAAGAGCAGTTTTTTGAAACTCTTCTTTCTGGGTTTTATTTGGGGATATTTCACTTTTCACCATAGTCTTCAATGCGATCCGAAATATCACTTTTTCGGTGTTTCAGGAACAGTGTTCAAACAATTCCTTAGGAGATAAGAGATATAACTCCCTGAGTTGAATGTACACATCACAAAGCAGTTTCTCATAAAGCTTCTCTCCTGTTTTTATCTGAAGATATTTCCTATTTCAACATAGGCCTGAATGTGCTGCCAAATGTCCCTTTGTGAATCTGTCCATGACGGCATTTCAAAACAGGGTAAGAGAAAAAAGTTTTATCTATGTGAGATGAGTAAACATATCTATCACAAAGCAGTTTCACTGAAAGCTTCTTTTCAGTTTTTGTGTGAGGATATTTCCTTTTTCACCATAGCCGTCCATATACTCTTGAATGTCCCCTGGTAGCTTTTTCTCCAAAAGCGATTCTCCAATCCTCTATGAGGAGAAAAGTGTAACTCTGTGATTGGAATGCACACGTCACAAAGCTGCTCCTCAGAAATCTTCTCTCCAGTTTCTATCTGAAGATATTTCCATTTTCACCGTAATCCTCAAAGCGCTCCCGAGTATCCCTTAGTTGACTAAACTAAAAAAGTGTTAGAATGCTGCTCAGTGAAAACAGAAGCTTAACTATGCGAGTGGAATGCACATGACACAGAGCAGTTTCACAGAAAGCTTCCTTCTAGTTTTTATCTAAGGGTATTTCTTTTTCAGCCTATTCTAAAAACCATTCCCAAATGTCCTTTCTCAGATTCCACAGAAACAGTGATTTCAAACTGCTGAATCCAAGGAATGATTTAACTCTATAGGATGAATACACACATTAGCTGCATAATGTAAATAAAGCTTTATTTATGTGACACTAATAAACACAGCAAGGAACAGATTCACAGAAAGCTTCTTTCCAGATTTTATCTGAAGATATTTCCCTTTTCACCATATTCCTGAATGTGCTCCCAAATGTCCCTTCTCCGAACCATCCATGATGTAGTTTCCAAGCTGCGTAATGTAAAGAAAGCTTTATCTATGTGAGATGAATACACATATACCAGAGCAGTTTCACAGAAAGCTTCTTTCCAGTTTTTGTCTGAGGCTATTTCCGTTTTCACCATTGGTGTCAATATGCAAATGAATATAGCTTGATACCTTTTTTTCGAAAGGGTTTCCCCGTTGATGTATGAGAAGAGAAGTATAATACTCTGCGTGGAATGCACATGTCACAAAGCAGTTCCTTTAAAACCTACCCTCCTGCTTCTATCTGAACATATTTTCTTTTTCACTGTAAGCCTCAAAGTGCTTCCGAATATCCCTTTATATGCTAAACATAAACAGTGTTAGAAAACTGCTCAATGAAAAGAGAAGCTTAAATGAGCGAGAGGAATTCACACGACACATAGCAGTTTCTCAGAAAGCTTCCTTCTGGTTTTTATGTGAGGATATTTCTTCTCCAGGTTTTAAACAGCGTTTCAGGATATTCTAAAGAGTGTTCCCAAATATTCTTCCTGAGATTCCACAGAAACAGGATTTTCAAACTGCTCAATCCAAAGAATGATTGAACTCTATGAGATGAATACACACTTCACAAAGCAGTTGTTCAGAAAGCTTCTCTCCAGTTTTCAATGGAAGACATTTCCTTGCTCACCACAGGCCTCCGGGCGCCATTAATATCCCTTTGCAGATTCCTCAAAGACAGAGTTTCCAAACTAGGCAATGTAGAGTAAGCTTTAATTCTGTCAAGTGAATGCACATATCAAAGAGCAGTTTCTTGGAATGGTTCTTTTTGGGTTTTATTTGAGGATAGTTCACTTTTCACCATAGTCTTCAATGTGCTCCGAAATATCACTTTTTCAGTTTTACAGGAACAGTGTTCAAACTCTGCCTTATAGGAAAAGAGGAATAGTTCCCTGAGTCGAATGCACATATCAGAAATCAGTTTCTCAGAACGCTTCTGTCCGGTTTTTATCTGAAGATATTTCCTTTTTCACCATAGGCCTGAATGTGCTCCCGAATATCCCTTCGTGGTTCGTCCATGACGGAGTTTCCAAGTAGAGTAATGTAAAGAAAGCTTCATCTATGTGAGATGAATAAACATAGTAAAAAGCAGATTCACAGAAAGCTTCTTTCCAGTTTTTTCGAAGATATTTTCTTTTTCACCATAGTCCTGTATGTGCTCCTGAATGACACTTGTGGATCCGTCCATGACAGAGTTTTCCTGCTGCATAACATAAAGAAAGCTTTATCTATGTGAGATGAATACACATATCACAGAACAGTTTCACAGAAAGCTTCTTTCCAGTTTTTGTCTGAGGCTATTTCACTTTTCAACATAGGCATCAATATGCTCCCGAATATCCCACAGTACCTTTTTTTCCAAATGGTTTTTCCCGATGCTGTATGAGAAGAGTGATATAACACTGTGAGTGGAATGCACACGTCAGAAGCTGTTCCTAGGAAAGCTTCTCTCCAGTTTGTATCTGAATATACTTTCTTTTTCACCGTAAGCTTCAAAGCGCTTCTGAATATACCTTTACACGCTAAACATAAACAGTGTTAGAAAACTGCTCAATGAAAAGAGATGCTTAAATTAGCGAAAGAAATTCACATGACACATAGAAGTTTCACAGAAAACTTCCTTTTGGTTTTTATCTGAGGATACTTCTTTCTCCATATTCTATAGAGAATTCCAAAATGTCCTTCATCAGATTCCACAGAAATAGTGATTTGAAATGCTCAATCCAAAGAATGCTTTAATTCTATGAGAAGAATACACACATCACAAAGCAGTTGCTCAGAAAGCTTCTCTCCAGTTTTCACCGGAAGGCATTTCCTTGCTCACCACAGGCCTCCGGGTGCCACTTAATAGCCCTTCACAGATTCCTCAAAGACAGAGTTTTCGAACTGGGTAATGTAGAGTAAGCTTGAACTCTGTGAAATGAGTGCACATATCAGAGAGCAGTTTCTTGTAATGCTGCTTTCTGGATTTTATTTGAGGATATTTCACTTTTCATCATAGTCCTCAATGTACTCCAAAATATCACTTTTTGGTTTTACAGGAACAGTGTTCAAACACTGCCTTAAGAGAAAAGAGGTATAACTCCCTGAGTGGAATACACACATCATAAAGTAGTTTCTCAAAAGCTCCTCTCCAGTTTTTATCTGAAGATATTTCCTTTTTCACCATAGGCCTGAATGTGATCCTAAATATCCCTTTGCCGATCCCTCCATGATAGAATTTGAAAGCTGGGTAATGTAAAGAAAGCTTTATCTATATGAGATGAATAAATATAGCAAATAGCAGATTCACAGAAAGCTTCTCTCCAGTTTTTATCTGAAGATATTTCCTTTTTCACCATCGTCCTGAATGTGCTCCCAAATGTCCCTTCGCAGATCTGTCCGTGACAGATTTTCCGAACTGTGTAATGTAAAGAAAGCTTTATCTACGTGAGTTGAATAAACATAGCATAAAGCAGATTCACAGAAAGCTTCTTTCCAGTTTTTATTTGAAGATATTTCCTTTTTCACCATAGTCCTGAATATGCTCCCAAATGTCCCTTTGCAGATCTGTGCATGACAGAGTTTCCAAGCTGCGTAATGTAAAGAAAGCTTTACCTATGTGAGATGAATGCACATATCACAAAGCAGTTTCACAGAAAGCTTCTTTCCAGTTTTTGCCTGAGGCTATTTCCCTTTTCACCTTAGGTGTCAATATGCTCGCCGATATCTGTTGGTACCTATTTCTCCAAAATGGTTTCCCCGATGCTGTATGAGAAGAGAGGTATACCATTTGAGTGGAATGCACACGTCACAAAGCAGTGCAGGGGAAAGCTTCTCTATAGTTTCTATCTGAACATATTTCCTTTTTCACCATAAGCCTCAAAGCCCTCCTGAATATCTGTTCGCAACTAAACATAAACAGTTTTAGAAAACAGTTCAATGAAAAGAGAAGCTTAACTGAGCGAGAGGAATTCACATGACATGTAGCAGTTTCATAGAAAGCTTCCTTCTGGTTTTTATCTGAAGATATTTCCCTTTTCACCATAGTCCTGAATGTACTCCTGAATGCCCCTTGCGTATCTGTCCATGACACAGTTTCCAAGCTGCATAATATAAAGAAAGCTTTATCTACATGAGATGAATAAACATAGAAAAAAGCAGATTCACAGAAAGCTTCTTTCTGGTTTTTATCTGAAGATATTTCCTTTTTCACCATCGTCCTGAATGTGCTCCCGAATGTCCCTTTGCGAATCCGTCCATGACAGAGTTTCGAAGCTGCATAATGTAAAGAAAGCTTTACCTACGTGAGGTGAATACACATATCACAAAGCAGTTTCACAGAAAGCTTCTTTCCAGTTTTTGTCTGAGGCGATTTCCATTTTCACCATAGGCATCAATATTCTCCCGAATATCCCTTGGTACCTTTTTCTCCAAAAGTGTTTCCCCGATGCCATATGAGAAGAAAGTTATAACACTGTGAGTGGAATGCACACATTACAACAGTTCCTCAGAAAGCTTCTCTTCAGTTTCGATCTGATCATATTTCCTTTTTCACCATAAGTCTCACAATGCTCCCAAATATCCGTTCGTACACTAATCAAAAACAGTGTTAGAAAAGTGCTCAATGAAAAGAGAAGCTTAACTGAGCGAGAAGAATTCACCCGAAACATAGCAGTTTCATAGAAAGCTTACTTCTGATGTTTACCTGAGGGCATTTCTTTTTCAGCATATTCTAAAGAGCATTCCCAAATGTCCCTTCTCAGGTTCCACAGAAACAGTGATTTCAACCTGCTCAATTCAAAGAATGATTTAACACCATGAGGTGAATATACAGGTCACAAAGCAGTTGCTCAGAAAGCGTCTCTCCAGTTTTAAACAGAGGACATTTCCTTGCTCAATACAGACCTCCTGGTGACACTTAATATTCCTTCGCAGATTCCTCAAAGACAGAGTTTCCAAACTGGGCAACATGGAGTATGCATTAACTCTGTGAAATGAATGCACATATCAGAGAGCAGTATCTCGGAAGGCTTCTTTCTGGATTTTATTTGAGGATATTTTGCTTTTCGCCATAGTCTTCAATGTGCTCTGAAATATCACTTTTTTGGTTTTACAGGAACAGTGTTCAAACACTGCCTTATGAGAAAAGAGGTATAACTCCATGAGTGGAATCTACACATCACAAAGCAGTTTCTCAGAGCGCTTCCCTCTCGTTTTTATCTGAAGATATTTCCTTTTTCACCACAGGCCTGAATGTGATCTCGAATATCCCTTTGCAGATCCGTCCATGATGGATTTTTCTGGCTGTGTAATGTAAAGAAAGCTTTATCTATGTGACATAAATAAACATAACGATAGCAGATTCACAGAAAACATCTTTCCATTTTTTATCTGAAGATACTACCTTTTTCACTGTAGTAATGAATATGCTCCCAAATGTCCCTTCACGGATCCATCCATGACAGAGATTCCAAGCTGCGTAATGTAAAGAATGCTTTATCTATGTGAGATGAATACACATATCACAGAGCAGTTTCACAGAAAGCTTGTTTCCTGTTTTTGTCTGAGGCTACTTCCCTTTGCACCATATGCATCAATATGCTCCCGAATATCCCCTGGTAACTTTTTCTCCAAATGGGTTTACCCAATGCTGTATGAGAAGAGAGGTATATCACTGTGAGTGGAATGCACACGTCACAAAGCAGTTCCATGAAAAGCTTCTCTCAAGTTTATATCTGAGCATATATCCTTTTTCCACTAAGCCTCAAGCTCTCCCAAATATCTATTTGCATGCTAAACATAAACAGTGTTAGAAAACTGCTTAGTGAACAGAGAATCTTAACTGAGTGTGAGGAATTCACACAACACATGGCAGTTTCACAGAAAGCTTCCTTCTGGCTTTTATCAGATTATTTCTCCATATTATAAAGATCGTTCTCAAATGTACTTCTTCAGATTCCACAGAAAGGGTGATTTAAAACTGCTCAATCCAAAGAATGATTTAACTCTATGAGATGAATACACACATCACAAAGAAATTGCTCAGATAGCTTCTCTCAAGTTTTCAATGTAAGACATTTCCTTGTTCTTCTCAGGCCTCTGGGCACCACTTAATATCCCTTCAGAGTATCCTCAAAGACAGAATTTCCAAACTGGGAAATGTAGAGTAAGCTTTAACTCTGTGAAATGAGTACACATATCAGAGAGCAGTTTCTTGGAATGCTTTTTTCTGGGTTTTATTTCAGGATAGTTGACTTTTCACCATAGACTTCAATGCACTCCGAAGTAACCCCGTTTTGGTTTTACAGGAACAGTGTTCAAACATTGCCTTATAAGAAAAGAGGCATAACTCCTTGAGTGGAATGCACACATCACAAAGCAGTTTCTCAGAAAACTTCTCTCCAGTTTTTATCTGAAGATATTTTCTTTTTCACCACAGGCCTGAATGTGATCCCAAATATCTCTTCGCGGATCCATTTATTAGGAACTTTCCAAGCTGCATAAGGTAAAGAAACATTTATCTTTGTGAAATGAATAAACGTAGCAAAAATCAGATTCATAGAAACTTCTTTAAAGATTTGTCGGAAGATATTTTCTTTTTTCCACAGTCCTGAATGTGCTCCCAAATGTCCCTTCGGGATGCGTCCATGACAGAGTTTCCAATCTGCATAATGTAAAGAAAGGTTTATCTATGTGAAATGAGTACACATAGCGCAGAGCAGTTTCACAGAAAGCTTCCTTCCAGTTTTTGTGTGAGGCTTTTCCATTTTCAACATAGGCATCAATATGCCCCTGAATATCCCTTGGTACTTTTTCTCCAAAAGGGTTTCCCAGATGCTGTATGTGAAGACAGGTATAACACTTCAAGTGGAATGCACACGTCACAAAGCTGTTCCTCAGAAATCTTTTCTCCAGTTTCTACCATAAGCCTCAAAACGCTCCTGAATATCCCTTCACACGCTAAAAACAGTGTTAGAAAATTGAACTGTGTGAAATGAATGCACAAATCAGAGAGCAGATTCTTGGAACGCTTCTGTCCGAGTTTTATCTGAGGATATTTCACTTTTTTCCATAGTCTTCAATGCGCTCAGAAATATCAGTTTTTCAGTTTTACAGGGACAGTGTTCAAACACTTCCTTATGAGAAAAGAGGTATAACTTCCTGAGTGGAATGCACACATCACAAAGCAGTTTCTCAGAAAGCTTCTCTCTGATTTTTATCTGAGGATATTTCCTTTTTCACCATAGGCCTGAATTTGTTCCCGAATGTCAATTTGCAGATCCGTCCATGATGGAGTTTCCAAACTTCGTAATATAAAGAAAGTTTTATCTATGTGAGATGAATAAACGTATCTATCACAAAGCATTTACAGAGAAAGCTTCTTTTCAGTTTTGCCTGAGGATAGTTCCTTTTTCACTGTAGTGCTCCTTATGGTGAATGTCCCTTGGTAGCTTTTTCTCCAAAAGGGATTTCCCAATCCTCTATGAGAAAAAAGGTATAACTCTGTGAGTGGAATACACACGTCACAAAGCAGCTCCTCAGAACGCCTCTCTTCAGTTTCTATCTGAAGATATTTCCGTTTTGACCATAAGCCTCAAAGTGCTGCAGAATATCCCTTCACAGACTAAACATAAACAGTTTTAGAAAACTGCTCAACGAAAATAGAAGCTTCACGAGGGAGAGGAATTCACTTGACACATAGCAGTTTCACGGAAAACTTCCTTCTAATTTTCAGCTGAGGATATTTCTTTCTCCATATTCTAAAAAGCGTTCCCAAATGTCCTTCCTCAGATTCCACCCAAACAGTGATTTCGAACTGCTCAATCTAAAGAATGGTCTAACTCTATGAGATAAATACACACATCACAAAGGAGTTGTTCAGAAAGCTTCTCTCCAGTTTTCATCAGAAGACATTTCCTTGCTCACCACAGGCCTCCCGACGTCACTTAATATCCCTTTGCAGATTCCTCAAAGACAGAGTTTCCAAACTGGGCAACATAGAGTAAACTTTAACTCTGTGAAACGAATGCACATATCAGAGAGCAGTTTCATGGAACGCTTCTGTCTAAGTTTTATTTGAGGATATTTCACTTTACACCATAGTCTTCAAGGTGCTCCGATATATCACTTTTTCGGTTTTACAGGAGCAGCGTTCAAACACTGCCTTAGGAGAAAATAGGTATAACTCCCTGAGTGGAATGCACAGATCACAAGGCAGTTTCTCAGAAATCTTCTCCCCAGTTTTTATCTAAAGATATTTCCTTTTTCAACATAGGTCTGAATATGCTCCCGAATGTCTCTTTGCAGATATGTCCATGATGGAGTTTACAAACTGCAAAATATAAAGAAAGTTTTATCTATGTTATATGAATATACATATCTATCACAAAACAGTTTCACAGAAATCTCCTTTCCAGTTTTTGTCTGAGGACCTTTCCTTTTTCACCATAGTCCTGAATGTGCTCCCGAATGTCCCTTCATGGATCAGACCATGACAGAGTTTCCAAGCTGTGTATTGTAAGGAAAGTTTTATCTATGTGAGATGAGTACACATAGCACAGAGCAGTTTCACAAAAAGCTTCTTTCCATTATTTGTCTGAGGATATTTCACTTTTCACTATAGGCCTCAATATGCTCCCCATTATCCCTTGGTACCTTTTTCTCCAAAAGGTTTCTCAAATGCTGTATGAGAAGAAAGGTATAATTCTGTGAGTGGAATTCACACATCACAAAGCAGCTCCTCAGTAAGTTACTCTCCAATTTCCATCTGAAGATATTTCCATTTTCACCATAAGCCTCAAAGCACTCCAGAATATCACTTAGGAGACTAATCTAAAACCGTATTGGAATACTGATCAATGAAAACAGAAGCTTAACTGTATGAGTGGAATTCACACTACACAAAGCAGTTTCAGAGAATGCCTCCTTCTGGTTTTTATCTGAGGGTCTTTCTTTGTCAGCATATTCCTAAGAGCGTTCCCAAATGTCCTTTCTCAGGTTCCACAGAAACAGTGATTTCAACCTGCTCAATCCAAAGTATGATTTAACTCTATGAGATGAATACAAACATCACAAAGCAGTTGCTCACAAAGCTTCTCACCAGTTTTCAACAGAAGACATTTCCTTGCTCAACACAGGCCTCTGGGCGCCACTTAGTACCCCTTCGCAGATTATTGAAAGACAGAGTTTCCAAACTGGGCAATGTTGAGTAAGCTTTAACTCTGTGAAATGAATGCACATATCACTGAGCAGATTCTTGGAACGCTTCTTTCTCGGTTTTATTTGATTATATTTCCCTTTTCACCATAGTCTTCAAGGTGCTACGAAATATCACTTTTTCAGTTTTACAGGAACAGTGTTCAAACACTGCCCTATAGGAAAAGAGGTATGATTCCCTGAGTGGAATGCACACATCACAAAGAAGTTTCACAGAAAGCTTCTTACCAGTTTTCCTCTGAGACTATTTCCCTTTTCACCCTAGGCGTCAACATGTTCCCGAATATCACTTGGTACCTTTTTCTCCAAAAGGGTTTCCCCGATGCTGTATGTGAAGAGAGGTATAACACTTTGCGTGGAATGCCCACGTCACGAAGAGGTTCCTCAAAAAGCTTCTCTACAGTTTCTATCTGAACATATTTCCTTTTTCACCCTAAGCCTCCAAGTGCTCCTGAATATCCCTTCCCACGCTAAACATAAACAGGATTATAAAACTGCTCAAGGAAAAGAGAGGCTTAACTGAGAGAGAGCAATTAGGACGACACAGAGCAGTTTCACAGAAAGCTTCATTCCGGATTTTACCTGAGGATATTTCTTTCTCCTTATTCTAGTGAGTGTTCCCAAATGTCCTTCCTCAGATTCCATAGAAACAGGGATTTCAAACTGCTCAATCCAAAGAATAATTTAACTCTATGAGAGGAATACAAACATCACAAAGGAGTTGCTCAGAAATCTTCTCTCCAATTTTCAATGGAAGACATTTCCTTGCTCACCACAGGCATCCAGTGCCACTTAATATCCCTTCGCAGAATCCTCAAAGTCAGACTTTCCAAGCTGGGAAATGTAGAGTAAACTTTAACACTGTGAAATGAATAGACATGTCAGAGAGCAGTTTCTTGGGATGCTTCTTTCTGGGTTTTATTTGCTGACATTTCACTTTTCGCCATAGCCTTCAATGTGCTCTGAATATCAATATTATTTAGTTTTACAGGAACAGTGTTCAAACAGTGCCTTATGAGAAGAAAGGTATAACTCCCTGAGTGGAATGCACACATCACCAAGCAGTTTCACAGAAAGCTTCTCTCCAGTTTTTATCTGATGTTATTTTCTTTTTCACCATGGGCCCAAATGTGATCACGAATATCCCTTCATTGATCCATCCATGACGGAGTTTCCAAGTTGTGAAATGTAAAGAAATCTTTATCTATGTGAGATGAATATACATATCACAGAGCAGTTTCATAGAAAGCTTCTTTCCAGTTTTTGTCTGAGGATATTTCCCTTTTCGACATAGGTGTCAACATGCTCCCAAATATCATTTGGTACCTATTTCTACAAAAGGGTTTCCCTGATGCTGTATGAGAAGAAAGTTAAATCTCTCTGAGTGGAATGCACACGTCACAAAGCAGCTCCTCTGAAATCTTCTTTCCAGTTTCTATCTGAAGGTATTTCCGTTTTCTCCATAAGCCTCAAAGCGCTCCCGAATATCCCTTTGCACACTAAACACAGTGTTAAAGTACTGCTCAATGAAAAGAGAAGCTGAACTCTGTGATAAGAACACACATGACAAAGAGCTGTTTCAGAGAATAATTCTTTCCAGTTTTTATCTGAGGAATTTTTTTTTTAGCATATTCTAAAGAGAGTTCCCAAATATCCTTTCTCAGGATCCACAGAAACAGTGATTTCAAACTGCTCAATACAAAGAATGATTTAACTCTATGAGATGAATACACACATCACAAAGCTGTTGCTCAGAAAGCTTCTTTCCAGTTTTCATCGGAAGACATTTCCTTGCTCACCACAGGTCTCCAGGTGCCACTAAATACCCTTTGCAGATCCCTCAAAGATAGAGTTTCCAAACTGAGCAACGTAGAGAAAGTTTTACCACTGTGAAATGAATGCACATATCAGACAGTAGCTTCTTCGAAAGCTTCTTTCTGGGTTTTATTTGAGGATAGTTCACTTTTTGCTACAGTCTTCAATGCGATCTGAAATACCACGTTTTCGGTTTTACAGGAACAGTGTTCAAACACTGCCTTATGAGGAAAGAGGTATAACTCCCTGAGTGGAATGCACATATCACAAAACTGTTTCTCAGAAAGTTTCTCCCCGGTTTTTATCTGAAGATATTTCCTATTCCTCCATAGGCCTGAATGTGCTTCCCAGTGTCCCTTCGTGGATCCGTACATGATGGAGTTTCCAAGCTGCGTAATGTAAAGAAAGCTTATCTATGTGAGGTCAATTCACATAGCACAGAGCAGTTTTACAGAAAGCTTCTTTCCAGTTTTTGTCTGAGGCTATTTCCGTTTTCTCCATGGGCGTCAATATGCTCCTGAATATCCCTTGGTTCCTTTTTCTCCAAAAGGGTTTCCCCGATGCTGTATGAGAAGAGAGGTATAGCACTGTGAGTGGAATGTACACGTCACAAAGCAGTTCTTCCGATAGCTTCTCTCCAGTGTCTATCTGAGCATATTTCCTTTTTCACTGTGAGACTCAAAGCATTTCCGAATACCCCTTCGCACGCTAAACCTAAACAGTGTTAGAAAACTCTTCAATGAAAAAGGAAGCTTAAGTGAGCGAGAGGAGTTCACACGACACATAGCAGTTTCACAGAAAGCTTCTTTCTGGATTTCATCTGGGGATATTTCTTTCTCCATATTCCAAAGAGCAATCCCAAATGTCCTTCCTCAGATACGACAGACACAGTGAGTTCAAACTCCTCAATCCAAGGAATGCTTTAACTTTATGAGATGAATACACACATCACAAAGCAGTTTCTCAGAAAGCTTCTCTCCAGTTTTCATCAGAAGACATTTCCTTGCTCACCACAGGCTTCCAGGGCGCCACTTAATATCCCTTCACAGATTCCTCAAAGACAGAGTTTCCAAACTGGGCAATGTAGAGTACGCTTTAATTCTGTGAAATGAATGCACATATCACAGAGCTGTTTCTTGGAATGCTTCTTTCTGGGTTTTATTTGAGGGTATTTCACTTTTCACCAAAGTGTTCAATGCACTCCAAAATAACACTTTTTCATTTTTACAGGAATGGTGCTCAAACACTGCCTTTTGAGAAAAGAGGTATAATTCCCTGAGTGGGATGCACACATCACAAACCATCTCTCAGAAAGCTTCTCTTCAGTTTTTATCTGAAGATATTTCCTTTTTCACCATATGCCTGAATGTGCTCAAGAATGTTCCTTTGTGGATCGGTCCATGAGGGAGTAGCCAAACTGCGTAATATAGGAAAGTTTTATCTCTTTGAGATGAATAAACATATCCATCACAAACCAGGTTCACAGAAAGGTTTTCTCTAGTTTTTGTCTGAGGATACTTACTTTCCCACCATAGTCGTCCATATACTCCCAAATGTCCCTTGGTAGCTTTTTCTCCAAAAGAGATTCCCTAATCTTCTATGAGAAAAAACGTATAAATCTGTGAGCAGAATGCATAAGTCACAAAGTGGTTCCTTGGAAAGATTCTCTCCAGTTTCTATTCCAACATATTCCCTCTTTCACCATAAGCCTCAAAGCGCTCCCGAATATCCCTTCACACACTACACACAGTGTTAGAATACTGCTCCATGAAAAGGGAAGCTTAAGTGTGTGAGTGGAATTCACACAACATACAACAGTTTCACAGAAAGCTTCCTTTTGCTTTTTATCTGAGGGTATTTCTTTTTCAGCATATTCTAAAGAGTGTTCCCAAATGTCCTCTCTCAGGTTACACAGAAACAGTGATTTCAAACTGCTCAATTCAAAGAATGATTTAACTCTATGAAATGAATACACACATCACAAAGCAGTTGCTCAGAAAACTTCTCTCCAGTTTTCATCGGAAGGCGTTTCCTCACTCACCACAAGCCTCCAGGAGCCACTTAATATCCCTTCACAGATTCCTCAAAGACAGAGTTTCCAAACTAGGCGATGTAGAGTTAGCTTTAGCTCTGTGAAATGAATGTACAAGTCAGAGAGCACTTTCTTGGAATGCTTCTTTCTGGGTTTTATTTGAGGATATTTCACTTTTCGCCATAGTCTTCAATGCGTTCCAAAATATCACTTTTTCGGTTTTACAGGAACAGTGTTCAAACACTGCCTTATGAGAAAAGAGGTATAACTCCCTGAGTGGAATGCACGCATCACAAAGAAGTTTCTCAGAAAGCTTCTGTCCAATTTCTTATCTGAAGATATTTCCTATTTGACCATAGGCCTGAAGGTGCTCCCGAATGTCCCTTTGTGAATCCGTTCATGATGGCGTTTCAAAACTGTATAACATAAGGAAAGATTTATCTCTTTTAGATGAATAAACATATCCATCAAAAACCAGTTTCACAGAAAGTTTCTCTACAGTTTTTGTCAGAGGATGCTCACTTTTCCACCATAGCCGTCCATACATCCCCGAATGTCCCTTGGTATCTTTTCCTCCAAAAGGGATTCCCCAGTCTTCTATGAGCAAAGAGGCATAAATCTGTGAGTGGAATGTACACGTTACAAAGCAGTTCCTCAGAAAGCTTCTCTCCAATTTCCATCTGAACATATGTACTTTTTCACTGTAAGCCTCAAAGCGCCCCCGAATATCCCTTCGCAGACTAAACACAGTGTAAGAATACTGCTCCATGAAAAGAGAAGCTTAACTGTGCGAGTGGAATTCACACGACATAGAGCAGTTTCACAGAAAGCTTCCTTCTGCTTTTTATCTGAGGATATTACTTTTTCCGCATATTCTAAAGAGCTTTCCTCAATGTCCTCTCTCAGGTTCCACAGAAACAGTGATTTCAAACTGCTAAATCCAAAGAATTATTTAACTCTATGAAGTGAATACACACATCACAAAGTAGTTGCTCAAAAAACTTCTCTCCAGTTTTCATCAGAAGATGTTTCCTTGCTCACCACAAGCCTCCGGGCACCACTTAATATCCCTTCACAGATTCCTCAAAGACAGAGTTTCCAAACTGGGCAATGTAGAGTAAACTTTAACTCTGTGTAGTGAATGCACATATTAGAGAGCAGTTTCTTGGAACGCTTCTTTCTGGGTTTTATTTAAGGTTATTTCACTTTTTGCCATAGTCTTCAATGTGCTCCAAAATATCACTTTTTCGGTTTCACGGAAACAGTGTTCAAACATTGCCTTATGAGGAAAGTGGTATAACTCCCTAAGTGGAATGCACACGTCACAAAGCAGTTTCTCAGAAAGCTTCTCTCCAGTCTTAATCTGAAGATATTTCCATTTTCAACATGGGCCTGAAAGTACTCCTGAATCTCCCTTCGCGGTTCCGTCCATGATGGAGTTTCCAAACTGCGTAATATAAGGAAAGTTTTATCTATGTGAGATGAATAAACATATGTATCACAAAGAAGTTTCACAGAAATCTTCTTTCCAGTTTTTCTCTGAGGATATTTCCCTTTTCACCATAGCTGTCTACATACTCCCGAATGTCTCTTGGTAACTTTTTCTCCAAAAGGGATTCCTCAATACTCTATGAGAAGAAAGGTATAACTCTATGAGTGACATGCACACATCACAAAGTAGCTAAATGGAAAGCTTCTATCCAGTTTCTATGTGAAGTTATTTGATTTTTCACCATAAGCCTCAAATTGATCACGAATATCCCCTCACAGACTAAAAAAACAGTGTTAGAATACTGCTCAATGAAAAGAGAAGCTTAACTGTGCAAGCAGGGTTTATGTGAGCCAGAGCAGTTTCACAGAAAGCTGTAACTCTGTGAGATGAATTCACAGATCACAAAGCAGTTTCTCAAAAAGCTTCTTTCTCATTTTTATCGGAGGATATTTCCTTTGGCCCTATAGTCTTCAGAGGGATCCGAAATATCAGTTCTCAGATTCCACAGAAATAAGGCTACCAAACAGCCCCATGAAATACAGCTATAACTCAGTGAGTGGAAGTCACGAATCACAAAGCAGTTTCTCAGAAAGCTTCTTTCCAGTTTTTATCTGAGGATATTCTCTTTTTCACCATAGCCCTCCATGGGCTTCCAAATATCACTTTGCAAATTCCACAAGAACAGTCATAATGAATGGCTTCTTGAGGGGAAAGCTGTAACTCTGTGAGATGAATTCACAGATCACAAAAAAGTTTCTCAGAAAGCTTCTTTCTCTTTTTTATTGGAGGATATTTCCTTTTGTCCCAGAGTCCTCAAAGGGATCCGAAATATCAGTTCTCAGATTCCACAGAAATAAGGCTAGCAAACAGCTCCATGAAATACATCTGTAACTCAGTGAGTGGAATCCACACATCACAAAGCATTTTCTCAGAATGCTTCTTTGTAGTTTTTATCTGAGGATATTTTCTCTTTCACCGTAGCCCTCCATGGGCTTTCAAATATCACTTTGCAAATTCCACAAGAACAGTCCTAACGAATGGCTTCTTGAGGGGAAAGCTGTAACTCTGTGAGATGAAATCACATATCACAAAGAAGTTTCTCAGAAAGCTTCTTTCTCTTTTTTATAGGAGGATATTTCCTTTGGCTCTATAGTCTTCAAAGGGATCCAAAATATCAGGTCTCAGTTTCCACAGAAATATCGCTAGCAAACAGCTCCACGAAACACATGTAACACAGTGAGTGGAAGTCACACATCAGAAAGCAGTTTCTCAGAAAGCTTCTTTCCAGTTTTCATCGGAGGATGTTTTCTTTTTCACCATAGCCCTAGATGGTCTTCCAAGTATCATTTTGCAAATTCCACAAGAAGAGTCTTTGTGAACTGCTTCCTGACTTGAAAGCTGTAACTCTCTGAGTTGAATTCACAGATCATATAACATTTTCTCGGAAAGCTTCCTTTCAGTTTTTATCTGAGGATATTTTATTTTTCACCATAGACCTCCATGGGCTTCCAAATATAACTTTACAAAATCCACAAGAACAGTCTTAGCGAACAGCTTCTTGAGGGAAAAGCTGTAACACTGTGAGATGAATTCACAGATCACAAAATGTTTCCCAGAAAGCTTCTTTCTCATGTTCAGCAGAGGATATTTTCTTTGTCCCTATAGTCTTCTAAGGGATCCAAAATATCAGTTCTCAGATTCCACATAAATAAGGCTAGCAAACAGTTCCATGAAATACAGCTGTAACTCAGTGAGTGGAAGTCACACATCAGAAATCAGTTTCTCAGAAAGCTTCTTTCCAGTTTTTCTCTGAGGATATTTTCTTTATCACCATAGCCCTCAATGTGCTTCCAAATATCACTTTGCAAAATCCACAATAACCGTCTTAGCAAACGGTTTCTTGAGGGAAAGATTTAACTCTGTGAGATGAATTCACAGATCACTGAAAAGTTTCTCATAAAGCTTCTTTCTCTTTTTATCGGAGGATATTTCCTTTGGCCCTATCGTCTTCAAAGGGATCCGAAATATCCGTTCTCAGATTCCATAGAAATAAGGCTAGCAAACAGCTCCACGATATACAGCTGTAACTCAGTGAGCTGAAATCACACATCAGAAATCAGTTTCTCACAAAGCTTCTTTCCAATTTTTATCTGAGATTCTTTGTTTTTCCCCGTAGCCCTCCATGGGCTTCCAAATATCACTTTGCAAATTCCACAAGAACAGTGTTAGCGAAAGGCTTCTTAGGGGAAGCTGTAACTCTGTGAGATGAATTCACAGATCACAAAGGAGGTTCTCAGAAAGCTTCTTTCTCTTTTTTATCAGAGGATATTTCCTTTGGCCCTATAGTCTTCAAAGGGTTCCGTAATATCTGTTCTCAGATTCCACAGAATTAGGGCTAGCAACCAGCTCCATGAAATACAGCTGTAACTCAGTGAGCTGAAGTCACACATCACAAAGCCGTTTCTCAGAATTCCTCTTTCCAATTTTTTTTCTGAGGATATTTCCTTTTTCACCGTAGCCCTCCCTGGGCTTTCAAATATTATTTTGCAAATTCCACAAGAACAGTCTTAGTGAATGGCTTCCTGAGGGGAAAGCTGTAACTTTGTGAGATGAATTCACACATCACAAAGCAGTTTTTCAGAAAGCTTCCTTTCAGGTTTTATCTGAGGATATTTTCTTTTTCACCGTAGCCCTCCATAGGCTTCCAAGTATCACTTTGTAAATTCCACAAGAACAGTCTTAGCGACTGGCTTCTTGAGGGGAAAGTTGTAACTCTGTCAGATGAATTCACATATCACAAAGAAGTTTCTCAGAAAGCTTCTTTCTGTTTTTTATCGGAGGATATTTCCTTTGGCCCTATAGTCTTCAAAGGGATCTGAAATATCAGTTCTCAGATTCCACAGAAATAAGGCTAGCAAACAGCTCCACGAAATATAGCTGTAACTCAGTCAGTGGAAGTCACACGTAACAAAGCAGTTTCTCAGAAAGCTTCTTTCCAGTTTTTATCTAAGGATATTTTCTTTTTCACCATAGCCCTCCATGGGCTTCCAAACACCACTTTGCAAATTGCACAAGAACTGTCTTAACGAACGGCTACTTGAGGGGAAAGATGTAACTCTGTAGGATGAATTCACAGATCACAAAGCAGTTTCTCAGAAAGCTTCTTTCCAGTTTTTATCTGAGGATATTTTCTTTTTCACCATAGCTCTCCATGCGCTTCCAAATATCACTTTGCAAATTCCACAAGAACAGTCTTAGCGACCGGCTTCTTGAGGGGAAAGCTCTAACTCTTTGAGAGGAATTGACAGATCACAAAGAAGTTTCTCCGAAGCCTTCTTTCTCTTTTTTATCGGAGAATATTTCCTTTGGCCCTATAGTCTTCAAAGGGTTCCGAAATATCTGTTCTCAGATTCCACAGAATTAGGGCTAGCAACCAGCTCCATGAAATACAGCTGTAACTCAGTGAGCTGAAGTCACACATCACAAAGCAGTTTCTCAGAAGGCTTATTTCCAGTTTTATCTGAGGATATTTTCTTTTTCACTGTAGCCCTCCATGGGATTCCAAATATCACTTTGTAAATTCCACAAGAACAGTCTTAGTGAACGGCTTCTGAGGGGAAATCTGTAACTCCGTGAGGTGATTTCACAGATCACAGAGCAGTTTCTCAGAAAGCTTCCTTTCAGTTTTTATCTGAGGATATATTCTCTTTCACTGTAGCCCTCCATGGGCTTCTAAATATAACTTTGCAAATTGCACAAGAACAGTCTTAGTGAAAGGCTTCTTGAGGGAAAAGCTGTGACTCTGTGAGATGAATTCCCAGATCACAAAAAAGTTTCTCAGAAAGCTTCTTTCTCTTTTTTATTGGAGGATATTTCCTTTGGCCCTATAGTCTTCAAAGGGATCCGAAATATCAGTTCTCAGATTCCTCAGAAATAAGGCTGGCAAACAGCTCCACGGAAAACATCTGTATTTCTCCTTCTGTAATATCAAAGGAAGCTCGGTTTGTTTCAGCTAATGTGGAAGTAAATCATATTATGGCTAGGGGTCATGATGATGGAAAATCAGATGTGTTCTTGTGTTGTAATAAGTATATTGAGATTCAATGGGCCTCTTATTAGTATGAGTGACAGTAGAATGATAGTGAGGGTGACTTCATATGAGATTGTTTGGGCGATGGCTCATAGTGCTCCGATTAGTGCGTAGTTTGAATTTGAAGCTCATCCGGTTCATAAAATGGAGTAGACAGCTAAACTGGATGTGGTCAGGATAAATAGAAATCCCAGGTTAAAGTTGATTAGGGGGTTTGGTGTGGGAATGGTGGTACATATAACAAGAGTGATGGAGAAGGCTAGGCCTGTTGCGGTGGTGTAGAGGATAGTTGTAGATGTTGAAGGTTTCAAAGGTTCTTTGGTGAAGAGTTTTATTGCGTCAGCGAAGGGTTGTAGTAATCCAAAGGGGCCGACGACATTAGGTCCTTTACACAATTGTATGTAGCCTAGTAGTTTTCGTTCAGTAAGTGTGAGGAATGCTATAGCGGCTTATGTGGATATAGCAAGGAGTAGGAGGTTTGTTGTCAACATTGTGTTAAGAAGAGGAGTTGAACCTCTGATTGTAATGTTTTAAGTTTTATGCAAT
Organism: Theropithecus gelada; assembly: GCF_003255815.1. Lineage (NCBI taxonomy): Eukaryota > Metazoa > Chordata > Mammalia > Primates > Cercopithecidae > Theropithecus > Theropithecus gelada. The sequence continues at coordinate 78,313 of NC_037670.1, forward strand.
TACCGGGCTCTGCCATCTTAACAAACCCTGTTCTTGGGCAAGGGGTGTGGTGTTTTATAGATTGAGATTAGTTCATCTATGCAGTAAGGTCACTTTGTGAAGTGGGCCCTATTTCTCTTGTCCTTTCGTATAGGGAGAAATGTAGAATAGATAGAAACCGACCTGGATTATTCTGGTCTGAACTCAGATCACATAGGACTTTAATCATTGAACAAACGAACCCTTGACAGCTGCTGCATCATTAGGATTTCCTGATGCAACATCGAGGTCGTAAACCCTATTGTCGATATGGACTCTGGAATAGGATTGCGCTGTTATCCCTAGGGTAACTTATTCCGTTGGTCAAGTTATTGGATCAATTATAGATGTGGGTTCGCTTTGACTTGTGTGGTCTTAGCATAAATTATTCGGAGGTTTAGCTATACTCCGAGGTTGCCCCAACCAAAATTTTTGATGCATGTGTAGTGGTTTAAGAGTCCATAGGTTTATATAGTTTTTGATTGCATCAGTAAATTAAAGCTCCATAGGGTCTTCTCGTCTTATTGTTGCATGTCCACCTCTTCACGGGCAGGTCAATTTCACTGGTTGAGAGTGAGAGACAGCTAAACCCTCGTGTTACCATTCATGCGAGTCCCCATTTAAAGAACAAGTGATTATGCTACCTTTGCACAGTCAGGGTACTGCGGCCATTAAACATGTGTCACTGGGTAGGCAGTGCCTCTAATACTGGTAATGCTAGAGGTGATGTTTTTGGTAAACAGGCGGGGTTGAGTTTGCCGAGTTCCTTTTACTCTTTTTAACCTTTCCTTAGAGCATGCCTGTGTTGGGTTAACAGTGTGAGAAATATTTACTTGTCTAGGTTTGTTAGTATTGGACCGTTAAATATCGGTAATGTTTTTGGTCTGATTTAGGCTTATGTGGTGGAGAAAATATTCATGTTACTTATACTAGCATTGTTGTTTCTGTGAGATGATAGATTGATCCAATGTGGTGTAAGGAGTTCAGTGGTGTGTTTGGAATTTTTAGGTGATTAGTGTTGAGCTTGAATGCTTTCTTAATTGGTGGCTGCTTTTGGGACAACTATGGTGGTTTGAATTTTTTACTCTCTTTACAAGATTTTTTCCTAATGTATAAAGAGCTGTCCCCCTTTAGACTAACAGTTAAGCTTACAGGAGGATTGGATTGTTTGGTAGGTAAGCTTAAGGTTGAACTAAGATTCTATCTTGGATAACCAGCTATCACCAGGCCCGGTAGGCTTGTCACCTCTACCCAGAAATCTTCCCACTATTTTGCTACATAGACAGGTGTGCTCTTTTAGCTGTTTTTGGGTAGCTTGTCTGGTTTCGGGGGGTTTGACTTTAGTTCTCTTTGCGAAATTGTCTCTAGTTAATTCATTATGCAGGAGGTACAGGGGTGAGTCCTTGCTGTTTTATGCTAGGTTTGTTTTTGTTTTTCCCTTGCGGTACTGTGTCTATAGCGCCAGTATAGAATTTCTATCGCCCATACTTTTGTACTGGTAAATGATTTAGTGTATGTATGTTGATTTGGTAGTAGTATCGATTGGGGTTCAGGGCTAGTGTTAGCTCAAGGCAATCAAATGGTATTGAGATTTTCTGGGTGTAGGCCGGATGCTTTATATTAAGCTATGCCTTGATTTATCCAAGTGCACCTTCCAGTACCCTTACCGTGTTACGACTTATCCCCTCTATATAAATGTTAGGGGTGTTTAGTTAGGTTGTCCTTTAAATATATTTGAGGGGAGTGACGGGTGGTGTGTATGTGCTTTATGGCCTAATTCATTTAAGCACTCTACTCTTAATTTACTGCTAAATCCTCCTTGTGCTCTTAAGTTTCATAGGAGCTATTGTGGGGTTTTCTGGGGTAGAAAATGTAGCCCATTCTTTACCATCTCATGGGCTACACCTTGACCTAACGTTTTTGCGGAGACATTTGCGCTCACTTTGTGGCCTTGTCAGGGTTTGCTGAAGATGGTGGTATATAGGCTGAGCAAGAGATGGTGGGGTAGATCGGGGTTTATCGATTATGGAACAGGCTCCTCTAGGGGGATGTAAAGCACCGCCAAGTCCTTTGAGTTTCAAGCCATTGCTTGTAGTGTTCTGGCGAGTAGTTTTGTTGTTTAACTATTGAAGTTTAGGGCTAAGCATAGTGTTGTATCTAATCCCAGTATGAGTCTTAGCTATTGTGTGTTCAGAATTTTTAAAGCCACTTTCGTAGTTTATTTTACATTGGCTAAGGTTTTACAATTTAGATGGAGTTTAGCTTTATTTGGTTAGGTCTAAAACACTCTTTACGCCAGTCTCCTGTTAACTTGGATCAATCGTATGCCCATGGTAGCTGGCACGAAATTAACCAACCCTGGGCATAGCATAGCTTAGTTAAACTTTCGTTCATTGTTAAAGATGTGTCACTGCTGTCTCCCGTGGGGGCATGGCTAAGCAAAGTGTTTTGAGCTGCGTTATGCGTGCTTGATACTTACTCCTTCTAGTCATGGTGGTTCGTAGGGTGTCCTCACTGGTTCGGGGATGCTTGCATGTGTAATCCTGCTAAGAGCTAATAGAAAGGCTAGGACCAAACCTATTTGTTTATGGGGTGTGTTAGTCCATCTAGGCATTTTCAGTGTCTTGCTTTAGGTAGGTTAAGCTACATAAACAGGGAAAAAGTATAATTATGGGGTGTCGTCTTTGGGGTTGTGCTAGTGGAGGTGTGGGTTTGGTAGTGGGTGGTTGTGGGGGTGGGAGGAAAAGGGGGTAAAATGGAGTAAAGAGCAATAGAAGAAGTAATTTTATATGAGTTGAGAGGATGACAGTTGAGCTATGCATAGCTAAAAGATGAGCAATGCAATCTCTGGTTGGGCGTTATTAAAGCTTTTGTTTTTGGGGTTTGGCAAAAGCAAGTTTTTGAGGGGAAGCGCCAGAGATGGGGGAAGGGAGGTTTGGTATGAATTTAATGTGGTTTATGCCACGTGGTTGGGATGGGCTGTGTAGTAATTAGTTAATATGTCCTACAAGCATGAATTAAATAACACCTTAAGGTATTTATGCAGGCTTGGAATATTGAACATAGGTGCGGTCAATGATGGTATGGACCAGGAATCAAAGACAGGTTCTGCAGGACGGATTGTGGTGGGTCCAGCATGTTTGCGATGGGGTCACGTGCAGACCAGAGATAAAATGTACCAAATGCATGGAAAGCTCCCGTGACTGGTTAATAGGGTGATAGACCCGTGATCCATCGAGATGTCTTATTTAAGGGGAATGTGTGGGCGATCTTGGCATTATGGCCCAGAGGTAAGAACCAGATGTCGGATACAGTTCAGTATAGCTACCCCCACGATTTATGGGCCCGGAGTGAGGAGAGCAGCGCTGCTTGTGCGGGATATTGATTTCACGGAGGATGGTGAACAAGGGACACCTAAGTGAGGGGGGGCATCCGTGGTGGCAAGGATTGATTTGACTGAAATGTGCTGTGTCCAGTGAGCAATGTAATGTACTATGTACGATCTGTGAATGATTAGGTTGGTTGGTATTCCAGGGGATATAGGTGTACTTTGAGTCTTCATGTCATGTGACCCAGTTGAGAGACTTATTGATGTGCTTGCTTGTAAGCATGCTGATGAGAGGCCTAGGTAAATATGTAAGAGTATGTGTTATGTACAGTTAAGCACTTATAGTACTATATAATATCCGTGTTGACTAGCAGTAATGCACGAATTACATAAGGACGTGTTAAGATAAGTTAATACTTAGGTTGCTCTTGAAGTCCATACACCCATATGATACAGAAAGTAGTTTAAACTAGAATGCCAGTTTTAGGTGTTGGTGGTGAAGTTAAGTACTTTCTTTCTGAATTGCCCTGGGGAGAAATGTTCCATTTTCAGTTTACAAAGCTGGTGTATTAGTTTATACTACCAGGGCAGGTTCATTTGAGTAGGTTGTTTTTGATTAAGGAAGCGAGCGGCATTAGAATTAGGATTCTGGTGAAGTATATTGTAGATGTTACTTGTCCGATGAGCATGAAGGGTTGATCTACTGGTTGGCTTCTGACTCAAGTTAGAGTTAGCAGGGTAGTGACCAGGAGTCAGAATAGAAATTGACTAAGTCAGCGGAAAGTTATGCTTTGCTGTTTAGATTTGTGGAGTATGGGTACGATTGTCAGGATAAGGATTGATAGGAGAAGTGCTAGTACCCCTCCTAGATTGTTAGGGATGGATCGTAAGATTGCATATTCAAATAGGAAATATCATTCTGGTTTGATGTGTGGAGGGGTGCTTAGAGGGTTGGCTGGAGTGTAGTTGTCTGGATCACTTAAAAGGTCGGGTGAGAATAGTACTAGTGTTATTAGGGTTGTGAAGAAGAGGATTAGGCCTAGGATGTCTTTGGTTGTGTAGTAGGGGTGGAAGGTGATTTTGTCGGAGTCAGAGGAGATTCCGCAGAGGTTGTTTGATCCTGTTTCATGTAGGAACAATAGGTGTAGAGTTGTGAGGGCTGTAATAATAAAAGGTAGGGTGAAGTGGAAAGTGAAGAATCGTGTAAGGGTGGGGTTATGAATGGATTATCCGCCTCAAATTCATTGGACAAGATTAGTTGCAATATATGGGACTGCTGATAATAGGTTTGTGATGACTGTAGTGCCTCAGATTGATATTTGGCCTCTTGGGAGTACGTAGCCCATGAAGGCTGTCGCTATAGTTATGATTATAAGTATAATGCCAATGTTTCAGATTTCTAGGAGAAGGAAGGAGGAATAGTATAGGCCTCGGCCTACATGTAGAAAGAGGCAGAAGAACAATATAGAGGCATCGTTAGCGTGTAGATTTTATTTTTCACCATAGCCATTGATGGGCTTCCAAATATCGCTTTGCAAATTCCACAAGAACAGTCTTATTGAATGGCTTCCAGACGGGAAAGCTGTAGCTCTGTGAGATGAATTCACAGATCACAAAGCAGTTTCTCAGAAAGCTTCTTTCATGTTTTTATCTGAGGATATTTTCTTTTTTGCCACAGCCCTCCCTGGGGTACCAAATATCACTTTGCAAATTCCACAAGAACAATCATAGCAAACGATTTCTTGAGGGGAAAGCTGTAATTCTGTGAAATGAATTCACAGATCACTAAGCAGTTTCTCAGAAAGCTTCCTTTCAGCTTTTATCTTAGGGTATTTTCTTTTTCACCATAGCCCTCCATGGACTTCTAAATATAACTTTGCAAATTCCACAAGAACAGTCTTAGCGAAAGATTTCTTGAGGGGAAAGCTGTAACTCTGTGAGATGAATTCACAGATCAAAAGGAAGTTTCTCAGAAACCTTCTTTCTCATTTTTATTGGAGGATATTTCATTTGGCTCTACACACCTTTAAGGATTCAGAAATGTCAGTTCTCAGATTTAAAAGAAATAAGGCTAGCAAACAGTTCCAAGAAATAGAGCTGTAACTCAGTGAGCGGAAGTCACACATCACAAGGTAGTTTCTCAGAAACTTCTTTCCAGTTTTTATGTTAGGATATTTTCTTTTTCACCATAGCCCTACATGAGCTTCCAAATATCACTTTTCAAATTCCACAAGAACAGTCTTAGCGAAAGATTTCTGGAGGGGAAAGCTGTAACTCTGTGAGATGAATTCACAGATCACAAAGCATTTTCTCAGAAAGCTTCTTTCCAGTTTTCATCTAAGGATATTTTCTTTTTCACCAGAGCCCCACATAGGCTTCCCAAATCACTTTGCAAATTCCACAAGAACAATATTAATGAACGGCTTCTTGATAGGAAAGCTGTTACTCTGTGAGATGAATTCACAGATCACAAAGAAGTCTCTCAGAAACCTTCTTTCTCTTTTTTATCGGAAGATATTTCCTTTGGCTGTATAGTCTTCAAAGGGATCCGAAATATCAGTTCTCAGATTCCACGGAAATAAGGCTAGCAAACAGCTCCAAGAAATACAGCTGTAACTCAGTGAGATGAATTCACAGATCACAAAGAAGTTTCTCAGAAAGCTTCTTTCTCATTTTTATCGGAGGATATTTCCGTTGGCCCTATAGCCTTCAAAGGGATCCGAAATATCCGTTCTTAGATTCCACAGAAATAAGGCTAGGAAACAACTCCACGAAATACAGCTGTAACTCAGTGAGTTGAAGTCACACATCACAAAGAAGATTCTCAGAAAGCTTCTTTCTGGTTTTTATCAGAGGATATTATCTTTTCCACCATAGCCCTCCATGGGCTTCCAAATATCACTTGCAAATTCCACAAGAACAGTCTTAGTCAATGGCTTCTTGAGGGGAAAGCTCTAACTCTGTGAGATGAATTCACAGATCACAAAGAAGTTTCTCAGAAAGCTTCTTTTGCATTTTTATCGGAGGATATTCCCTTTGGCCCTATAGTCTTCAAAGGAATCCGAAATATCAGTTCTCAGATTCCACAGAAATAAGGCTAGCAAACAGCACCACGAAATACAGCTGCAAGTCAGTGAGTGGAAGTCACACATCACAAAGCAGTTTCTTAGACAGCTTCTTTTCAGTTTTTATCTGAGGATATTTTCTTTTTCACCATAGCCCGCCATGGGCTTCCAAATATCTCTTTGCAAATTCCAAAAGAACAGTCTTAGAGAATGGCTTCTTGAGGGGAAAGCTGTAACTCTGTGAGATGAAGTCTCAGATCACAAAAAAAGTTTCTCAGAAAGTTTCTTTCTCTTTTTTATCGGAAGGTATTTCCTTTGGCCCTATAGTCTTCACAGGGATAAGAAATATCAGTTGTCAGATTCCACAGAAATAAAGCTAGCAAACAGCGCAAGGAAATACTACTGTAACTCAGTGAATGGAAGTCAGATATCACAAAGCAGTTTCTCAGAAAGCTTCTTTCCAGTTATTATCTGAGAATATTTTCTTTTTCACCGTATCCCTCCATGGGCTTCCAAATATCACATTGGAAATTCCACTAGAACAGTCTTAGGGAACAGCTTCTTGAGGGGATAGCTGTAACAGTGTGACATGAATTCACAGATCACAAAAAAGTTTCTTATAATGCATCTTGCCCTTTTTAATTGGAGGATATTTCCCTTGGCCCTATAGTCTTCAAAGGGATCAGAAATATCGGTTCTCAGATTCCACAGAAATAATGCTAGCATACAGCTCCACAAAACATGGCTGTATCTCAGTGAGTGGAAGTCACACATCACAAAGCAGTTTCTCAGAAAGCTTCTTTCCAGTTTTTATCTGAGTATGTTTTCTTTTTCACCATAGCCCTCTATGGGTGGGCAAATATCGCTTTGCAAATTCCACAAGAACAGTCTTAGAGAACGGCTTCTAGGGGGGAAATCTGTAACTCTGTGAGATGAATTTTCAGATCACAAAGCAGTTTCTCAGAAGGCTTCTTTCAAGTTTTTATCTGAGAATATTTTTATTTTCACCATAGCCCTTCATGGGCTTCCAAATATCACTTGGCAAATTCCACAAGAATAGACTTAGCGAATGTCTCCTTGATGGGAGATCTGTAACTCGGTGAGATGAATTCACAGATGACAAAGAAGTTTCTTAGAAACATTCTTTCTCATTTGTATTGGAGGATATTTCCTTGGCCCTATAGTCTTCCAAGGGATCCGAAATATCAGTTCTCAGATTCCACAGAAATAAAGCTAGCAAACAGTTCCAAGAAATACAGCTGTAACTCAGTGAGTGGAAGTCACACATCAAAAAAAGTTTCTCAGAAAGCTTCTTTCCTGTTTTTATCTGGGGATATTTTCTTTTTCACCATAGCCCTCCATGGGCTTCCAAATATCACTTTGCAAATTCCAGAAGAACAGTATTTGTGAACGGCGTTGAGGAGAAAGCTGTAACTCTGTGAAATGAATTCACAGATCACAAAAAAGTTTCTAAGAATGCTTCTTGGTCTTTTTTATCGGAGGAAATTTCCTTTGGCCCTGTAGTCTTCAAAGGGATCCAAAATATCGGTTCTCAGATACCACAGAAATAAGGCTAGCAAAAGATGATTTCACAGATCACAAAGCAGTTTCTCAGAAAGCTTCCTTTCAGTTTTTATCTTCGTATATTTTCTTTTTCACCATAGCCCTTCATGGGCTTCCAAGTATAGCTTCGCAAATTCCTCAAGAAGAATCTTAGGGAAAGGCTTCTTCAGGGGAAAACTGCAACTCTGTGAGATGAATTCACAGATCACAAAAAAGTTTCTCAGAAAGCTTCTTTCTCTTTTTTATCAGAAGATATTTCCTTTGGCCCTATAGTCTTCAAAGGGATCCGAAATATCAGTTCTCAGATTCCACAGAAATAAGGCTAGCAGACAGCTCCACGAAATACAACTGTAACTTAGTGAGTGGAAGTCACACATCAGAAAGCAGTTTCTCTGAAAGCTTCTTTCAAGTTTTCATCTGAGGATATTTTATTTTTCACCGTAGTCCTCCATGTGCTTCCAAATATCACTTTGCAATTCCACAAGAACAGTCTTAGTGAATGGCTTCTTGAAGGGAAAGCTGTAACCCTATGAGATGAATTCACAGATCACAAAGCAGTTTCTCAGAAAGCTTCCTTCCAGTTTTTCTCTGAGTATATTTTCTTTTTCACCATAGCCCTCCATGGGCTTCCAAAAATCACTTTGCAAATTCCACAAGAACAGTCTTCGAAAAAAGCTTCTTCAGGTGAAAGTTGTAACACTGTGAGATGAATTCGCAGATCACAAAATAGTTTCTCAGAAACCTTCTTTCTCATTATTATCGGAGGATACTTCCTTTGGCCCTATAGCCTTCAAAGGGATCCGATATATCAGTTCTCAGATTCCACAGATATAAGGCTAGCAAAGAGCTTCACGATATACAGCTGTAACTCAGTGAATGGAAATCACACATCAAAAGCAGTTTCTCAGAAATCTTCTTTCCAGTTTTTATCGGATGATATTTTCTTTTTCACCATAGCTCTCCATGGGCTTCCAAATATCACATTGCAAATTTCACAAAACAGTCTTATCGAACGGCTACTTCTGGAGAAAGCAGTAACTCTGTGATATGAATTCACAGATCACAATGCAGTTTCTTTGAAAGCTTCCTATCACTTTTTCTCTGAGGATATTTTCTTTTTCTCCATAGCCCTCCATGGTCTTCAAAATATAACTTTGCAAATTCCACAAGAACAGTCTTAGCGAAAGGCTCCCTGAGGGGAAAGCTGTAACTCTGTGAGAAGAATTTACAGATCAGAAAGAAGTGTCTCAGAAATCTTCTCTCTCATTTTTATCAGAGAATATTCCCTTTGGCCCAATAGTCTTCAAACGGAACCCAAATATAAGCACTCAGATTCCACAGTAATAAGGCTAGCCACCAGATCCACGAAATGCAGCTGTAAATCACTGAGTAGAAATCACACATCACAAAGTAGTTTCTCAGAAAGCCTCTTTCTAGTTTTTATCTGAGGATATTTTCTTTTTCACCATAGCCCTCCATGGGCTTCCAAATATCACTTTGCAAATTCCACAAGAACTGTATTAGCAAACAGCTTTTTGAGGGGAATGCGTAACTCTGGGAGATGAACTCACAGATCACAAAGTAATCGCTCAGAAAGCTTCCTTCTCTTTTTTATCGGAGGATACTTCCTTTGGCCCTGTAGTCTTCAAAAGGATCCGAATTATCAGTTCTCAGATTCCACAGAAATTAAGCTAGCAAACAGCTCTATGAAATACAGCTGTAAGTCAGTGAGCTGAAGTCACACATCAGAAAGCAGTACCTCAGAAAACTTTTTTCCAGGGTTCATCTGAGTATATTTTCTTTTTCACCGTAGCCCTCCATGGGCTTCCAGATGTCCCTTTTCAAATACGACAGAAACAGTCTTAGTGAACGGCTTCTTGAGGGGAAAGCTGTAACTCTGTGAGATGAACTCACAGATCACAAAGAAGTTTCTCAGAAAACTTCTTTTTCTTTTTTATCGGAGGATATTTCCTTTGGCCCTATAGTCTTCAAAGGGTTCCGAAATAGGGGCTCTCAGATTCCATAGAAATAGGGCTAAAAAACAGCTCGAAAAAATACAGCTGTAACTCAGTGAGCTGAAATCACACATCACAAAGCAATTTCGCAGATAGCTTCTTTCCAGTTTTTATCTGAGGATACTGTCTTTTTCGCTGTAGTCCTCCATGGGCTTCCAAATATCACTTTGCAAATTCCACAAGAACAGTCTTAGTGAACGGCTTCCTGAGGGGAAAGCTTTAACTCTGAGAGATGAATTTGCAGATCAAAAAGCAGTTTCTCAGAAAGCTTCGTTTCAGTTTTCATCTGAGGATATTTTCTTTTTCACCATAGCCCTCCATGGGCTTCCAAATATCACTTGGCAAATGCCACAAGAACAGTCTTAGCGAACGGCTTCTTGAGGAGAAAGCTGTACCTCTGTGAGATGAATTCACAGATCACAAAGAAGTTTCTCAGAAACCTTCTTTCTCTTTTTTATCACAGAATATTTACTTTGGTCCTATAGTCTTCAAAGGTTTCCGAAATATCAGTTCTCAGATTCCACAGAAATAGGGCTAGCAAAGAGCTCCACGAAATATAACTGTAACTGAGTGAGGTAAGTCACACGTCCCAGCGCGGTTACTCAGATAGCTTCTTTTCAGTTTTTATCTGAGGATATTTTCTTTTTCACCGTAACCCTCCATGGGCTTCCAAGTATCACTTTGCAAATTCCACAAGAAGAGTCTTAGTGAACGGCTTCCTGAGGGGAAAGCTCTAACACTGTGAGATGAATTTACTGATGAAAAAACAGTTTCTCAGAAAGCTTCCTTTCAGTTTTTATCTGAGGATATTTTCTTTTTCACCATAGCCCTTCATGGGCTTCCAAATATCACTTTGAAATTCCACAAGAACAGTCTTAGTGAAAGACCTCTTGAGGGGAAAGCTGCAACTCTATGAGATGAATTCACAGATCACGAAGAAGTTTCTCAGAATCCTTCTTTCTCATTTTTATCGGAGGATATTTCCTTTGGCCCTATAGTCTTCTTAGGGATCCGAAATATCAGTTCTCAGATTCCACAGAAATAAGGCTACCAAACAACTCCACGATATACAGCTGTAACTCAGTGAGTTGAAATCACACATCACAAAGCAGTTTCTCAGAAATATTCTTTCTAGTTTTTATCTGAGGATATTTTCTTTTTCATCATAGCCCTCCATTGTCTTCCAAATATCACTTTGCATATTCCACAAGATCAGTCTTAGCAAACGGCTACTTGAGAGGAAGGCTGTAACTTTGTGAGATGAATTCACAGATCACAAAGAAGTTTCTCGGAAAGCTTTTTTTTTTTTTATCGGAGTATATTTCCTTTGGCCCTATAGTCTTCAAAGGGATTCGATATATCAGTTCTCAGATTCCACAGAAATAAGGCTAGCAAACAGCTCCATGAGATACAGCTGTAACTCAGTAAGTGGAAGTCACACATCACAAAGCAGTTTCTCAGAAATATTCTTTCCAGGTTTTTTCTGAGGATAATTTCTTTTTCACCATAGCCCTCCATGGACTTCCAAATATCACTTTGCAAATTGCACAAGAACAGTCTTAGTGAAAGGCTTATTGACTGTAAAGCTGTAACTCTGTGAGATGAATTCACAGATCACAAAGAAGTTTCTCAGAAACCTTCTTTCACTTTTTTATTGGTGGATATTTCCTTTGGCCCTGTAGACTTCAAAGGGATCCGAAATATCAGTTCTCAGATTCAACAGAAATAAGGCTAGCAAACAGCTCCATGAAATACAGCTGTAACTCAGTAAGTGAAGTCACACATCACAAAGCAGTTTCTAAGAAAGCTTCTTACCAGTTTTTATCTGATGATATTTTCTATTTCACCACATCTCTCCATGGCCTTCCAAATATCACTTTGCAAATTCCACAAGATCAGTCTTAACGAACGGCTACTTGAGGGGAAGGCTGTTACCCTGTGAGATGAATTCACCGATCACAAAGAAGTTTCTCAAAAAGCTTCTTTTTTTTAAAATCAGAGTATATTTCCTTTTTCCCTATACTCTTCAAATTGATCCGATATATCAGTTCTGAGATTCCACAGAAATAATGCTAGCAAACAGCTCCACGAAATACAGCTGTAACCCAATGAGTGCAAGTCACACATCACAAAGCAGTATCTCAGAAATCTTCTTTCCAGGGTTCATCTGACGATATTTTTTTTTTATTGTAGCCCTACGTGGGCTTCAAAATATCACTTGGCAAATTCCACAAGAAGAGTCTTAGTGAACGGCTTCCAGAGGGGAAAGCTGTAACTCTGTGAGATGAATTCACAGATCACAAAGCAGTTTCTCAGAAATCTTCTTTCCAGTTTTTATCTGAAGATATTTTCTTTTTCAACATAGGACTCCATGGGCTTCGAAATATCCCTCTTCAAATTCCACAAGAACAGTCTTAGCGAATGGCTTCTTGAGGGGAAAGCTGTAACTCTGTGAGATGAATTCACAGATCACAAAGAATTTTCTCAGAAAACTTATTTCTCTTTTTTATCGGAGGACATTTCCTTTGGCCGTATACTCTTCAAAGGGTTCCGAAATATCAGTTCTCAGAGTCCACAGAAATAGGTCCAGGAACCAGCTCAACGAAATACAGATGTAATTCAGTGAGCTGAAGTCACACGTCACAAAGCAGTTTCTCAGAAGGCTTCTTTCCAGTTTTTATAGCAGGATATTTTCTTTTTCACCATAGCCATTCATGGGCTTCCAAATATCCCTTTAGAAATTCCACAAGAACAGTCTTAGTGATCGGCTTCCTGAGGGGAAAGCTGTCGCTCTGTGAGATGAATTTACAGATCACAAAGCAGTTTCTCAGAAAGCTTCCTTTCAGTTTTTATCTGAAGATAGTTTCTTTTTCACCATAGCAGCCATGGGCTTCCAAATATCACTTTGCAAATTCCACAAGAACAGTCTTAGCAAACGGCTTCTTAGGGGAAAGTAGTAACTCTGTGATATGAATTCACAGATCATAAAAAAGTTTCTCAGAATGTTTCTTGCTTTTTTTATCGGAGGATATTTCTATTGGCCTTATAGTCTTCAAAGGGTTCCAAAATATCGGTTCTCAGATTCCACAGAAATAGGGCTTGCAAGCAGCTCAATGAAATACAGCTGTAACTCAGTGAGCTGAAGTCACACATCATGAAGGAGTTTCTCAGAAAGCTTATTTCCAGTTTTTATCTGAGGATATTTTCTTTTTCACCGTAGCCCTCCATGTGCTTCCACATATCACTTTGCAAATTCCACAAGAACAGTCTTAGGGAAAGGCTTCCTTAGGGGAAAGCTGTAACTCTGTGAGGTGAATTCATAGATCACAAAAAAGTTTCTCAGAAACCTTCTTTCTCTTTCTTATCGGAGGATATTTCCTTTGCCCCTGTACTCTTCAAAGGGATCCGAAATATCAGTTCACAGATTCCACAGAAACAAGGCTAGCAAACAGCTCCATGAAATACAGCTGTAACTCAGTGAGTGGAAGTCACACATCACAAAGCAGTTTCTCAGAAAGCTTCTTTCCAGTTTTTCTCTGAGGATATTTTCTTTTTCACCATAGCCCGGTATGGACTTTCAAATATCACTTTGCAAATTCCACAAGAACAGTCTTAGCGAAAGGGTTTTTGAGGGTAAAGCTGTAACTCTGTGAGATGAATTAACAGAACACAAAGCAGTTTCTCAAAAAGCTTCTTTCCAGTTTTTATATGAGGATATTTTCTTTTTCACCATAGCCTCTATGGGCTTCCAAATATCACTTTGCAAATTCCTCAAGAACAGTCTTAATGAACGGCTATTTGAGGGGAAGGCTGTAACTCTGTGAGATGAATTCACAGATCACAAAGAAGTTTCTCAGAAACCTTATTTCTCTTTTTTATCGGAGGATATTTCCTTGGGCCCTATACTCTTCAAAGGGATCCGAAATATCAGTTCTCAGTTTCCACAGAAATAAGACTAGCAAACAGCTCCACGAAATACATCTGTAACTCAGGAATTGGAAGTCACACATCACAAAGCAGTATCTCAGAAAACTTCTTTCCAGGGTTCATCTGAGGATATTTTCTTTTTCACCATAGCTCTCCATGGGCTTCCAAATATCACTTTGAAAATTCCACAAGAAGAGTCTTAGTGAACGGCTTCTAGAGGGGAAAGATGTATCTCTGTGAGATGAATTCACAGATCACAAAGAAGTTTCTCAGAAACCTTCTTTCTCTTTTTTATCAGATGATATTTACTTTGGCCCTATAGTCTTCAAAGGGTTCCGAAATATCGGTTCTCAGATTCCACAGAAATAGGACTAGCAAAGAGCTCACGAAATACAGCTGTAACTCAGCGAGCTGAAGTCACACATCACAAAGCAATTTCTCAGAAATATTCTTTCCATTGTTTATCTGAGGATATTTTCTTTTTCACCATAGCCCTCCATGGGCTTCCAAATGTCACTCTGCAAATTCTACAAGAACTGTCTTAGTGAACGACTTCCTGCGAGGAAAGCTGTAAACCTGTGAGATGAATTTACAGATCAAAAAGCAGTTTCTCAGAAAGCTTTGTTTCAGTTTTTATCTGAGGATATTTTCTTTTTTACCATAGCCCTCCATGCGCTTCCAAATATCACTTTGCAAATTCCACAAGAACCGTCTCAGAAAAAGGCTTCTTGAGGGGAAAGCTGTAACTCTGTGAGATAAATTCACAGATCACAAAGAAGTTTCTCAGAAACCTTCTTTCTCATTTTTATCGGAGGATATTTCCTTTGGCCCTATAGTCTTCATAGGGATCCGAAATATCAGTTCTCAGATTCCACAGAAATAAGGCTTGCAAACAGCTCCACGAAATGCAGCTGTAACTCAGTGAGTGAAAGTCACACATCAAAAAGCACTTTCTCAGAAAGCTTCTTTCCTGTTTTTATCTGAGGATATTTTCTTTTTCACCGTAACCCTCCATGGACTTACAAATATTACTTTGCAAATTCCACAAGAACAGTCATAGCAAACGGGTTTTTGAGGGGAACCCTGTATCTCTGTGAGATTAATTCACAGATCACAAAAAAACTTCTCAGAAAGCTTCTTTATCTTTTTTATTGGAGGATATTTCCTTTGGCCCTATAGTCTTCAAAGGGTTCAGAAATATCAGTTCTCAGATTCAGATTCCACAGAAATACGACTAGCAAACAGCTCCACAAAATACAGCTGTAACTCAGTGAGTGGAGGTCATACATCACAAAGCAGTTTCTCAGAAAGCTTTTTTCCAGTTTTAATCTGAGGATATTTTCTTTTTCACCGTCACCCTCCATGGGCTTCCAAATATCACTTTGCAAATTCCACAAGAAGAGTGTTAGTGAACGTCTTCCGGAGGGCAATGCTCTAACTCTGTGAGATGAATTCACAGATCACAAAGCAGTTTTTCAGAAAGCTTCCTTTCAGTTTTTATCTGGGGATATTTTCTTTTTCACCATAGCAATCCATGGGCTTCCAAATATCACTTTGCAAATTCCACAGTCTTAGCAAAAGGCTTCTTGATTGGAAAGCTGTCACTCTGTTAGATGAGTTCACAGATCACAAAGAAGTTTCTCAGAAACCGTTCTTTCACTTTTTTCTCAGAAGATATTTCCTTCGGCTGTATAGTCCTCCAAGGGATCCGATATATCACTTCTCAGATTCAACAAAAACTGGACTAGCAAACAGCTTCATGAAATACTGCTGTAAATTAGTGAGATGAATTTAAACATCAAAAAGCAGTTTCTCAGGAAGCTTCTTTCTAGTTTTTATCTGAAGATATTTTCTTTGTCACCATAAGCTTCATGGGGCAAAGAAATAACCCACTGCAGTTGTGAAGAAATCTGTGTTAGCAAACTGATAATGAACAAAAGAGTTTAACTCTTTGACTTGCATTCACAGGTCATAATGCAGTTTCTCAGAAATCTTCTTTTCAGTTTTTATCTGAAGATATTTCCTTTTTCACTGTAGCCCTCAATGCGCTACCAAATATCACTTTGCAGATTCCATGAGAAGAGTGTTAGCAAAGAGCTACATTAACAGGAAGGTAGAACTCTGTGAGATGAACTCAGAGATCAGATAGAGATTTCTCAGAAATCTTCTTTCTCTTTTTTTATCTGGGGATATTTCCATTGGCTGTCTACTCCTCCATGTGATCCGTAATATCGGGTCTCAGATTCAATAAAAACTGGACTAGCAAACAGCTCCATGAAATATAGCTGGAACTCAGTGAGTAGAATTCACACATCATATAGCAGTTTCTCAGAAAGCTTCTTTCTACTTTTTACCTGAATATATTTCCTTTGTCACCATAAGCCTCATTGGACAAAGAAATATCCCACTGCAGTTTTGAAGAAAAGTGTGTTAGCAAACTGATCAATGAACAGAAAAGTGTAACTCTGTGTGTTGCATTCACACGTCACAATGCAGTTTCTCAAAACGCTTCCTTTCAGTTTTTATCTGAAGATATTTCCTTTTTCACTGTTCCCTCAATGCACTCCGAAATATCACTTAGTAGATTACACGAGAAGAGTGTTAGCAAACAGCTACATGAACAGAAACGAAGAACTCTGTGAGATGAACTCAGAGTTTAGAAAGACATTTCTCAGAAATCTTCTTTCTCATTTTTACCCGGGTATATTTCCTTTGGCTGTATAGTCCTCCAAGTGATCCGAAACATCAGTTTCCAGATTCAACAAAAACTGGACTAGCAAGCAGCTCCATGAAATACAGCTGTAACTCAGTGAGGTGAACATACACATCACAAAGCAGTTCCTCAGAAGATTCTCTCTACTTTTTACCTGAAGATATTTCCTTTGCCCAATATAAGCTTCATTGGGCAAAGAAATATCCCACTGCAGTTTTGAAGAAAACTCTGTTAGCAATCTGATCAATGAACAGAAAAGGGTGACTCTGTGAGTTGCATTCACACGTCACAATGCAGTTTCTAAGAACGCTTCTTTTCAGTTTTTATCTGAAGACATTTCCTATTTCACTGTAGCCGTGAATGGACTACCAATTATCACTTAGCAGACTGCACAAGAAGAGTGTTAGCAAACAGCTACATGAACAGAAAGGTGGAACTCTGTGAGATGAATGCAAAGGTCACAAAGAAGTTTCTCAGAACGCTTCCTTTCAGTATTTATCTGAAGATATTTCCTTTTTCACTGTAGCCTACAAAGCACTCTGAAATATCACTTTGCAGATTCCACGAGAAAAGTGTTAGCAAACAGATACATGAAGAGAAAGGTAGAACTCTGTGAGATGAACTCAGAGATCAGAAAGACATTTCTGAGAAATCTTCTTTCTCGTTTCTTTCTGGGGATATTTCCTGTGGCTGTATACACCTCCATGCGATCCGAAATAACAGTACCCAGATTCAACAAAAACTGGACTAGCAAACAGCTCCATGAAATACAACTGTAAGTCAGTGAGTTGAATTTACACATCACAATGCAGTTCCGCAGGAAGATTCTTTCTACTTTTTACCTTAAGATATTTCCTTTGTCGCCAAAAGCTTCATTGGGCAAAGACATATCCCATTGCAGTTTTGAAGAAAACTGTGTTAGCAAACTGATCAATGAAGAGAAAAGGGTAACTCTGTGAGTTGCATTCACCCGTCACAATGCACTTTCTCAAAACTCTTCTTTTCTGTTATTATCTGAAGATATTTGCTTTTTCACTGTTGCCATCAATGCACTCCCAAATATCACTTAGCAGAGTCCACGAGAAGAGTGTTAGCAAATAGCTACATGAACAGGAACGTAGAACCCTGTGAGATGATTACAAAGGTCATGAAGAAGTTTCTCAGAATGTTTCCTTTCAGTATTTTTCTGAAGATATTTCCTTTTTCACTGTAGCCCTCAATGCACTCCCAAATATCACTTAGCAGATTCCATGAGAAGAGTGTTAGCAAACAGCTACGTAAACAGAAAGGTGGAACTCTGTGAGGTGAATTCACAGGTCACATAGAAGTTTCTCAGAACGCTTCCTTTCAGTTTTTACCTGAAGATATTTCGTTTTTCACTGCAGCCCTCAATGAGCTCCCAAATATTACTTTGCGGATACACGAGAAGGGTGTTAACAAACCGCTACATGAACAGAAAGGTAAAACTCTGTGAGATGAACTCAGAGATCGGAAAGACATTTCTCAGAAATCTTCTTTCTCGTTTTTATCTGGGGATATTTCCTTTGGCTGTATATCCCTTCAAGTGATCCGAAATATTGGTTCTCAGATACAACAAAAACTGGACTAGCAAACAGCTCCATGAAACACTGCTGTAACTCAGTGAGTTGAATTTACAAATCATAAAACCGTTTGTCAGGAAGCTTCTTTCTACTTTTTATCTGAAGATATTTCCTTTGTCACCATAAGCTTCATTGGGCAAAAAAAATATCACACTGCAGTTTTGAGGAAAATGGTGTTAGCAAACTGATCAATGAACAGAAAAGTGTAACTCTGTGATTTGCTTTCACAAGTCACAATACAGTTTCTCAGAAACCTTCTTTTCAGCTTTTATCTGAAGATATTTCCTTTTTCACTGTAGCCCTCAATGCGCTCCCAAATATCACTTAGCAGATTCCACGAGAAGAGTGTTAGCAAACTGCTACATGAACAGGAAGGTGGAACTCTGTGAGATGAATGCACAGGTCACAAGGAAGTTTCTCAGAACGCTTCCTTTCAGTTTTCATCTGAAGATATTTCCTTTTTCACTGGAGCCCTCATTGTGCTCCCAATTATGACTTTGCAGATTCCATGAGAAGAGTGTTAGCAAACAGCTACATGAACAAAAAGGTAGAACTCTGTGAGATGAACTCAGAGGTCAGAAAGACATTTCTCAGAAATCTTCATTCTCGTTTTAATCTGGGGATATTTCCTTTGGCTGTATACTCCTCCAAGGGATCCGAAATATCGGTTCTCAGAGTCAACAAAAACTGGACTAGCAAACAGCTCCATGAAATACAGCTGTTACTCAGTGAGATGAATTCAGACATCACAAAGCAGTTTCTCAGAAAGATTCTTTCCACTTTTTATCTGAAGATATTTCCTTTGTCACCATAAGTTTCATTGGACAAAGACAAATCTCACTGCAGTTTTGAAGAAAACTGTGTTAGTAAACTGATCAATGAAAAGAAAACTGTAACACTGTGAGCTGGATTTACACGTCACAATACACTTCCTCAGAACGCTTCTTTTCAGTTTTTATCTGAAGATATTTCCTTTTTCACTGTAGCCTTCAATGGGCTCCCAAATATCACTTAGCAGATTCCACGAGAAGTGTGTTAGCAAACAGCTACATGAACAGAAAGGTGGAACTCTGTGAGATGAATGCACAGGTCACAAAGAAGTTTCTCAGAACTCTTTCTTTCATATTTATCTGAAGATATTTCCTTTTTCACTATAGCCGTCAATGCGCTCCCAAATATCACTTAGCAGAATTCCACGAAAAGAGTGTTAGCAAACAGCTACATGAACAGAAAGGTGGAACTCTGTGAGATGAATGCACAGGTCACAAAGGAGTTTCTCAGAACGCTTCCTTTCAGTATTTATCTGAAGATATTTCCATTCTCACTCTAGTCCTCAATGCGCTTCCAAATATCACTTTGCCGATTCCACGAGAAGATTTTTAGGAAACAGCTACGTGAACAAAAAGGTAGAACTCTGTGAGATGAACTCAGAGATCAGAAAGACTTTTCTCAGAAATCTTCTTTCTCATTTTTATCTGGGGGTATTTACTTTCGCTGTATACTCCTCCTAGTGATCCGAAATAACGGTTCTCAGATTCAACAAAAACTGGACTAGGAAAAAGCTCCATAAAATACAGCTCTAACACACTCAGTTGAAGTTGCACATCACCAAGCAGTTTCTCAGAAAGCTTCTTTCTACTTTTTATCTGAAGATATTTCCTTTATCACCATAAGCTTCATTGGGCAAAGAAATATCCCACTACAGTTTTGAAGGAAACTGTGTTAGCAAACTGATCAATGAACAGAAAAGGGTAACTCTGTGAGTTGCATTCACATGTCAAAATGCGGTTTCTCAGAACGATTCTTTTCAGTTATTATCTGAAGATATTTCTGTTTTCTCTGTAGCCTTCAATGCGCTCCCAAATATCACTTAGCAGATTCCAGGAGAAGAGTGTTAGCAAATAGCTACATGAACAGAAAGGTGGAACTCTGTGAGATGAATGCACAGGTCACAAATAAGTTTCTCAGAACGCATCCTTTCAGGATTTATCTGAAGATATTTCCTTTTTCACTGTAGCCCTCAAAGCGCTATCAAATATCACTTTGCAGATTCCACGAGAATAGTGTTAGCAAACAGCTACATGAACTGAAAGGTAGAACTCTGTGCAATGAACTCAGAGATCAGAAAGACATTCCTCAGAAATCTTCCTTCTCGTTTTTATCTGTGGATATTTCCTTTGGCTGTATACTCCTCCAAGTGATCCGCAATATTGGTTCTAAGATTCATGAAAAACTGGACTAGCAAAGACCTCCGTGAAATACAGCTGTAACTCAGTGAGTTGAAATCAGAAATCACAAAGTAGTTTCTCAGAAAGCTTCTTTCTACTTTTTATCTGAAGATATTTCCTTTGTCAACATAAGTTTCATTGGGCAAAGAAATATCCCACTGCAGCTTTGAATAAAACAGTGTTAGCAAACTGATCAATGCTCAGTAAAGTGTAACTCTGTGAGTTGCATTCACAGGTCACAATGCAGTTTCCCAGAATGCTTCTTTTCAGTTTTTATCTGAAGATATTTCCTTTATCACTGGAGCTGCCAAAGATGTCCCAAATATCACTTAGCAGATACCACGAAAAGAGTGTAAGCAAACTGCAACATGAAAAGAAAGGTGGAATTCTGTGAGGTGAACTCGGAGATCAGAAAGACATTTCTCAGAAGTTTTCTTTCTCGTTTTTATCTGTGGATATTTCCTTTGGCTGTAGACACCCCGAAAGGATCCGAAATATCAGTTCTCAGATTCAACAAAAACTGGACTAGAAAACAGATCCATGAAATACAGCTGTAACACAGTGAGTTGAATTCACACATCACAAAGCAGTTTCTCAGAAAGCTTCCTTCTACCTTTTATCTGAAGATATATTTTGTCACCATACGCTTCATTGGGCAAAGAAATATCCCACTGCAGTTTTGAAGAAAACTGTGTTAGCAAAGTGATCAATGAACAGAAAAGTGTAACTCTGTGAGTTGCATTCACACATCACAATGCAGTTTCTCAGAACGATTATTTTCAGTTTTTATCTGAAGATATTTCCTTTTTCACTGTAGCCCTCAAGGTGCTCCCAAATATCACTTAGCAGATTCCACGAGAAGAGTGTTAGCAAACTGCTACATGAACAGAAAGGTGGAACTCTCTGAGATGAATGCACAGGTCACATAGAAGTTTCTCAGAACGCTTCCATTCAGTTTTTTGTCTGAAGGTATTTCCATTTTCACTGCAGTCCTCAATGTGCTCCCAAATATTACTTTACAGATTCCACGAGAAGAGTGTTAGCAAACAGCTACAGGAATAGAAAGGTAGAACTCTGTGAGATGAACTCAGAGATCAGAAAGACTTTTCTCAGATCTTCTTTCTCATTTTTATCTGGGGATATTTCCTTTCGCTGTATACTCCTCCTAGTGATCCGAAATAACGGTTCTCAGATTCAACAAAAACTGGACTAGGAAAAAGCTCCATGAAATACAGCTCTAACACACTCAGTTGAAGTTGCACATCACCAAGCAGTTTCTCAGAAAGCTTCTTTCTACTTTTTATCTGAAGATACTTCCTTTGTCAATATAAGCTTCACTGGACAAAGAAATATCCCCACTGCAGTTTTGAAGAAAACTGTGTTAGCAAAATGATCAATGAACAGAAAAGTGTAACTCTGTGAGCTGCATTCACACGTCACAATGCAGTTTCTCAGAATGCTTCTTTTCAGTTTTTATCTGAAGATATTTCCTTATTCACTGTAGCTCGCAATGTGCTCCCAAATATCACTTTGCAGATTCCACGAGAAGAGTGTTAGCAAACAGCAACATGAACTGAAAGGTCGAACTCTGTGAAGTGAATTCACAGGTCACGTAGAAGTTTCTCAGAACGCTTCCTTTCAGTTTTTATCTGAAGATATTTCCTTTTTCACTGTAGCCCTCAATGCGCTCCCAAATATCACTTTGCAGATTCCATGAGAAGAGTGTTAGCAAACAGCTACATGAACAGAAAGGTGGAACTCTGAGTGATGAATGCACAGGTCACATAGAAGTTTCTCAGAATGCTTCCTTTCAGTTTTTATCTGAAGATATGTCCTTTTTCACTGTAGCCCTCAATGCGCTCCCAAATATCACTTTGCAGATTCCACAAGAAGAGTGGTAGCAAAGAGCTACATGAACTGAAAGGTCGAACTCTGTGAGGTTGATGCACTGGTCACCTATAAGTTTCTCAGAACGCTTCTTTTCAGTTTTTATCTGAAGATATTTCCTTTTTCACTGTAGCCGTCAACGGGGTCCCAAATATCACTTACCAGTTTCCACGAGAAGAGTGTTGGCAAACAGCTACATGAACAGAGAGGTAGAACTTTGTGAGATGAACTCAGAGATCAGAAAGACATTTCTCAGAAATCTTCTTTCTCGTTTTTATCTTGGGATATTTCCTTCAGCTCTATAGTCCTCCAAGGGATCCGATATCTCACTTCTCAGATTCAACAAAAACTGGACAAGCAAACAGCTCCATGAAATACTGCTGTAACCTAGTGAGTTGAATTTAAACATCAAAAAGCAGTTTTTCAGGAAGCTTCTCTCTACTTTTTATCTGAAGATATTTTCTTTGTCACCGTAAGCTTCACTGGCAAAGAAATATCCCACTGCAGTTTTGAAGAAAACTGTGTTAGCAAACTCCGCAATGAACAAAAGGTTTTCACTCTGTGACTTGCATTCATAGGACACAATGCAGTTTCTCAGAAACCTTCTTTTCAGTTTTTATCTGAAGATATTTCCTTTTTCACTGTAGCCCTCAATGCGCTCCCAAATATCACTTTGCAGATTCCACGAGAAAAGTGTTAGCAAACAGCAACATGAACTGAAAGGTCGAACTCTGTGAGGTTGATGCACTGGTCACATATAAGTTTCTCAGAACGCTTCTTTTCAGTTGTTATCTGAGGATATTTCCTTTTTCACTGTAACCATCAACGGGGTCCCAAATATCACTTACCAGTTTCCACGAGAAGAGTGTTGGCAAACAGCTACATAACAGAGAGGTAGAACTTTGTGAGATGAACTCAGAGATAGAAAGACATTTCTCAGAAATCTTCTATCTAATTTTAATCTGGGGATATTTCCTTTGGCTGTATACTCCACCAAGTGATCCGAAATATCGGTTTTCAGATTCAACAAAAACTGGACTAGCAAACAGCTCCATGACATACAGCTGTATCGCAGTGAGTTGAATTTACACATCACAAAGCAGTTTCTCAGAAAGCTTCCTTCTACTTTATATCTGAATTATTTCCTTTGTCACCATAAGCTTCGTTGCCAAAGAAATATCCAACAGCAATTTTGAAGAAAACTGTGCTAGCAAAGTGATCAATGAACAGAAAAGTGTAACACTGTGAGTTGCGTTCACACGTCACAATGCACTTTCTCAGAACACTTCTTTTCAGTTTTTATCTGAAGATATTTCCTTTTTCACTGTAGCCGTCAAAGGGCTCCGAAATATCACTTAGCAGATTCCACGAGAAGAGTGTTAGCAAACAGCTACATGAACAGAAAGGTGGAACTCTGTCAGATGAATGCACAGTTCACATAGAAGTTTCAAAGAACGCTTCCTTTCAGTTTTATCTGATGATATTTTCTTTTTCACTGGAGCCCACAATGTACTCCAAAATGTCTCTTTGCAGATTCCACAAGAAGAGTGTTAACAAACAGCTACATGAACAGAAAGGTGGAACTCTCTGAGATGAATGCACATGTCACCTAGAAGTTTCTCAGAATGCTTCCTATCAGTTTTTATCTGAAGATAATGCCATTTTCACTGTAGCCCTCAATGCGCTCCTAAGTATCACTTTGCAGATTACACGAGAAGGGTGTTAGAAAACAGCTACATTTACAGAAAGGTAGAACTCTGTGAGATGAACTCAGAGATCAGAAAGATATTTCTCAGAAGTCTTTCTCTTTTTTATCTGGGGATATTTCCATTGGCTGTATACTCCTCCAAGTGATCCGAAATGTCGGTTCTCAGATTCAACAAAAACTGGACTAGCAAACAGCCCCATAAAATACAGCTGTAACTCAGTAAGTTGAATTCACACATCACAAAGCAGTTTCTCAGAAAGCTTCTTTCTACTTTCTCTCTGAAGATATTTCCTTTGTCACCATAAGCTTCATTGGGCAAAGAAATATCCCACTGCAGTTTTGAAGAAAACTGTGTTAACTAACTGATCAATGAACACAAAAGTGTAACTCTGTGAGCTGCATTCACTCGTCACAGTGCAGTTTCTCAGAACGCTTCCTTTCATTTTTTATCTGAAGATATTTCCTTTTTCACTGTAGCCGTCAAAGGGGTCGCAAATATCACTAAGCAGATTCCACGAGAAGAGTGTTAGCAAACTGCTACATAAACAGAAAGATGGAACTCTGTGAGATGAATGCACAGGTTACAAAAAGTTTCTCAGAACGCTTCCTTTCACTATTTATCTGAAGATATTTCCTTTTTCACTATATCCCTCAATGCGCTCCCAAATATCACTTTGCAGATTCCACGAGAAGAGTGTTAGCAAACAGCTACATGAACAGAAAGATAGAACCCTGTGAGACAAACTGAGAGATCAGAAAGACTTTTGTCAGAAATCTTCTTTCTCATTTTTATCTGGGGATATTTCCTTGGGCTCTATACCGCAAGTGATCCGAAATATCGGTTCTCAGATTCAACAAAAACTGGACTAACAAACAGCTCCATGAAATACAGCTGTAACTCAGTGAGTTGAATTCAGACCTCACAAAGCAGTTCCTCAGGAAGATTCTTTCTACTTTTTACCTTAACATATTTCCCTTGTCACCATAGCTTCATTGGGCAAAGAAATATCCCACTGCTGTTTTGAAGAAAACTGTGTTAGCAAACTGATCAATGAATAGAAAAGTGTAACTCTGTGAGTTGCGCTCACACATCACAATGCACTTTCTCAGAACGCTTCTTTTCAGTTTTTATCTGAAGATATTTCCTTTTTCACTGTAGCCGTCAATGGGCTGCCAAATATCACCTAGCAGATTCCACGAGAAGAGTGTTAGCAAACTGCTACATGAACAGAAAGGTGGAACTCTGTGAGATGAATGCACAGGTCACAAAGAAGTTTCTCAGAACGCTTCCTTTCAGTATTTACTGAGGATATTTCCTTTTTCACTGGAGCCCTCAATGTGCTCCCAAATATCACTTTGCATTTTCCATGAGAAGAGTGTTAGCAAACAGCTACATGAACAAAAAGGTAGAACTCTGTGAGATGAACTCAGAGATCAGAAAGACATTTCTCGGAAATCTTCTTTCTTGTTTTTTCTGGGGATATTTCCTTTCTCTGTATACTCCTCCAAGTGCTCTGAAATACGGGTTCTTACATTCAACAAAGACTGGACTAGCAAATCACTGCATGAAATACAGCTGTAACTCAGTGAGTTGAATTTACACATTACACCCAGTTCCTCAGGAAGATTCTTTCTACTTTTTATCTGAAGATATTTCCTTTGTCACCATAAGCTTCATTGGGCAAAGAAATACGCAATGCAGTTTTGAAGAAAACTATGTTAGCAAAGTAGTCAATGAACATAAAAGGGTAACTCTGTGAGTTGCATTCAGAAGTCACAATGCAGATTCTCAGAAAACTTCCTTTCAGTTTTTATCTGAAGATATTGTCTTTTTCACTGGAGCCCTCAATGCGCTCCCATATATATGTTTGCAGATTCCACGAGAAGAGTGTTACCAAACAGCTACATGAACAGAAAGGTGGAACTCTGTGAGGTGAATGCACAGGTCACATAGAAGTTTCTCAGAACGCTTCCTTTCAGTTTTTATCTGAAGATATTTCCTTTTTCACTGTATCCCTCAATGCGCTCCAAAATATCACTTTGCATATTCCAAGAGAAGAGTGTAAGCAAACAGCTACATGAACAGAAAGGTAGAACTCTGTGAGATGATCTCAGAGATCAGAATGACATTTCTAAGAAATGTTCTTTCTCATTTTTATCTGGGGATATTTCCATTGGCTGTATACTCCTCTGAGTGATCCGAAATATCGGTCTCAGATTCAACAAAAACTGGACTAGAAAACAGCTTCATCAAATACAGCTGTAACTCAGTGAGTTGAATTCATCCATCACAAAGCAGTTTCTCAGAAAGCTTCTTTCTACTTTTTTCCTGAAGATATTTCCTTTGCCACCGTAAGCTTCATTGGGCAAAGACATATCCCACTGCAGTTTTGAAGAAAACTGTGTTAGCAAAGTGATCAATGAACAGAAAAGTGTAACTCTGTGAGTTATATTCACAGGTCAACATGCAGTTTCTCAGCAATCTTCTTTTCAGTTTTTATCTGAAGATATTTCCTTTTTGAGTGTAGCCGTCAATGTGCTCCCAAATATCACTTTGCAGATAACATGAGAAGAGTGTTACCAAACTGCTACAAGAATAGAAGGGTGGAACTCTTTGAGTCGAATGCAAAAGTCACATAGAAGTTTCTTGGAACTCTTCCTTTCAGTTTTTATCTGGAGATATTTCCTTTTTCACTGTAGCCCTCAATGTGCACCCGAATATCACTTAGCAGATTCCATGAGAAGAGTGTTAGCAAACAGCTACAGGAACAGAAAAGTAGAACTCTGTGAGATGAACTCAAAAATCAGAGAGACACTTCTGAGAAGTCTTCTTTCTCATTTTTATCTGGGGACATTTCATTAGGCTGTATAGTCCTCCAAGTGATCCCAAATATCGGTTGTCAGAGTCAACAAAAACGGGACTAGCAAACAGCTCCATGAAATACAGCTGTAACTCAGTGAGTTGAATTTACACATCTCAAAGCAATTCCTCAGGAAGATTCTTTCTACTCTTTACCTGAATATATTTCCTTTGTCACCGTAAGCTTCATTGGGCAAAGAAATATCCCACTGCAGGTTGAAGAAAACTGTGTTAGCAGACAGATCAATGAACAGAAAAGTGTAACTCTGTGAGTTACATTCACACATCACAATGCACTTTCTCAGAACGCTTCTATTCAGTTTTTATCTGAAGGTATTTCCTTTCTCACTGTAGCCGTCCAAGGGGACCCAAATATCAATTATCAGATTCCACGAGAAGAGTGTTAGCAAACTGCTACATGAACAGAAAGGTGGAAATCTGTGAGAAGAATGCACAGCTCACAAAGGAGTTTCTCAGAACGCTGCCTATCAGTATTTATCTGAAGATATTTCCTTTTTCACTGTAGCCCTCAATGCACTCCCAAATATCACTTTGCAGATTCCACGAGAAGAGTGTTAGCAACCAGCTACATGAAAAGAAAGGTAGAACTCTGTGAGATGAACTCAGAGATCAGAAAGACATTTCTCCGAAATCTTCCTTCCCATTTTTATGTGGGGATATTTCCTTTGACTGTATATTCCTCCAAGTGACCCGAAATATCGGTTCTCAGATTCAACAAACACTGGACTAACAAACAGCTCCATGAAATACAGCTGTAACTCAGTGAGTTGAATTTACACATCACAAAGCAGTTTCTAAGGAAGCTTCTTTCTCCTTTTTATCTGATGATATTTCCTTTGTCACCATAAACTTCATTAGGCAAAGAAATATCCCAATGCAGTTTTGACAAAAACTGTGTTAGCCAACTGATCAATGTATAGAAAAGTGTAACTCTGTGAGTTGCATTCACACGTCACAATGCAGTTTCTCAGAAAGCTTCTTTTCAGTTTCTATCTGAAGATATTTCCTTTTTCACTGTAGCCGTCAAAGCGCGCCCAAATATCACTTAGCAGATTCCACGAGAAGAATGTTAGCAAACAGTTACATGAAGTAAAAGGTGGAACTCTGTGAGATGAATGCACCGTTCACATAGAAGTTTCTCAGAACTCTTCCTTTCAGTTTTTCTCTGAAGATATTTCCTTTTTCACTGGAGCCCTCAATGTGCTTCAAAATATCACTTTGCAGATTCCACGAGAAGAGTGTTAGCAAACAACTACATGAAGAGAAAGGTGGAACTCTGAGAGGTGAATGCACAGGTCACATAGAAGTTTCTCAGAACCCTTCCTTTCAGTTTTTCTCTGAAGATATTTCCTTTTTCACTGGAGCCCTCAAAGCACTCCCGAATGTCACTTTGCAGATTCCACGAGAAATGTGTTAACAAACAGATACATGAACAGAAAGGTAGAACTCTGTGACATGAACTCAGAGATCAGAAAGACATTTCTCAGAAGTCTTCTTTCTCGTTTTTATCTCGGGATATTTCCTTTGGCTGTACACTCCTCCAAGTGATTCGAAATAGCGGTTCTCAGAGTCAACAAAAACTGGACTTGCAAACAGCTACATAAAATACACCAATAACTCAGTGAGTTGAATTTAAACATCACAGAGCATTTCCTCAGGAAGATTCTAACTACTTTTTACCTAAATATATTTCCTTTGTCACCACAAACTTCATTGGGCAAAGAAATATCCCCCTGCAGTTTTGTAGAAAACTGTGTTAGCAAACTGATCAATGAATAGAAAAGGGTAATTCTGTGGGTTTCATTCACACGTCACAATGCAGTTTCTCAGAACGCTTCTTTTCAGTTTTTATCTGAAGATATTTCCTTTCTCACTGTATCCCTCAAAGTGCTCCCAAATATCGCTTACCAGATTCCACGAGAAGAGTGTTAGAAAGCAGCTACATGAACAGAAAGTTGGAAATCTCTGAGATGAACGCACTCGTCACAAGGAAATTTCTCAGAAAACTTCCTTTCAGTATTTATCTGAAGATATTTGCTTTTTCACTGTAGCCCTCAATGCGCTCCCAAATATCACTTTGTAGATTCCACAAGAAGAGTGTTAGCAAACACCTACATGAACAGAAAGGTAGAACTCTGTGAGATAAACTCAGAGATTACCAAGACATGTCTCAGAAATCTTCTTTCTCGTTTTTATCTGGGGATGTTTCCTTTGGCTCTATATTCCTATAAGTGATCCGAAATATCGGTTCTCAGATACAACAAAATCTGGATTAGCAAACAGCTCCAGGAAATACAGCTGTAACTCAGTCAGTTGAATTTACACATCACAAAGCAGTTTCTCAGAAAGTTTCTTTCTACTTTTTATCTGAAGGTATTTTCTTTGTCACCATAAATCCTTTTGGCAAAGAAATATCCCACTGCGGTTTTGAAGAAAACTGTGTTAGCAAACTGATCAATGAACAGAAAAGTGTAACTCTGTGAGTTGCATTCACACGTCACAGTGCACTTTCTCAGAACGCTTCTTTTCAGTTTTTATCTGAAGATATTTCCTTTTTCACTGTAGCCGTCAAAGGACTCCCAAATATCACTTAGGAGATTCCATGAGAAGAGTGTTAGTAAACAGCTACGTGAACAGAAATATGGAACTCTGTGAGATGAATGCACAGGTCACATAGAAGTTTCTCAGAACACTTCCTTTCAGTTTTTATCTGAAGATATTTCCTTTTTCACTGGAGCCCTCAATGCGCTCCCAAATATCACTTTGCAGATTCCATGAGAAGAGTGTTAGAAAACAGCTACATGAAGAGAAAAGTGGAACTCTGTGAGATGAACTCAGAGATCAGAAAGACATTTCTCAGAAATCTTCTTTCTCGATTTTATCTGGGGATATTTCCTTAGGCTGTATACTCCTCCAAGTGATCAGAAATATCGGTTCTCAGATTCAACAAAAACTATACTAGCAAACATCTCCATGAAATACAGCTGTAACTCAGTGAATTGAATTCACACTTCACAGTGCAGTTTCTCAGGATGATTCTTTCTACTTTTTATGTGAAGATATTTCCTTTGTCACCATAAGCTTCATTGGGCAAAGAAATATCCCACTGCAGTTTTGAAGAAAACTGTTTTAACAAGCTGATCAATGAACAGAAAAGTGTAACTCTGTGAGATGCATTCACACGTCACAATGTAGTTTCTCAGAATGCTTCTTTTCACTTTTTATCTGAAGATATTTCCTTTTTCACTGTAGCCGTCAATGGGCTCCCATATATCACTTAGCAGATTCCACGAGAAGAGTGTTAGCAAACAGGTACATGAACAGAAAGGTGGAATTCTGTGAAGTGAATTCACAGGTCACATAGAAGTTTCTCAGAACGTTTCCTTTCAGTTTTTATCTGAAGATATTTCCTTTTTCACTGGAGCCCTCAATGCGCTCCCAATTATCACTTTGAAGATTCCACAAGAAGAGAGTTAGCAAACAGCTACATGAACAGAAAGGTAGAACTCTGTGAGATGAACTCAGAGATCAGAAAGACATTTCTCAGAAATCTTCTTTCTCGTTTTAATCTGGGGATATTTCCTTTGGCTGTATACTCCTCCAAGTGGTCTGAAATATTCGTTCTCAGATTCAACAAAAACTGGACTAGCAAACAGCTCCATGAAATACTGCTCTAACTCAGTGAGTTGAATTTACACGTCGTAAAGCAGTTTCTCAGAAAGATTCTTTCTACTTTTTATCTGAAGATATTTCCTTTTTCACCATAAGCTTCATTGGGAAAAGTAATATCCCACTGCACTTTTGAAAAAAACTGTGTTAGCAAACGAATTAATGAACAGAAAAGTGTAACTCTGTGAGTTGCATTCATAGGTCACAATGCAGTTTTTCATAAACCTTCTTTCAGTTTTTATCTGAAGATATTTAGTTTTTCACTGTAGCCGTCAATGTGCTCCCAAACATCACTTTGCAGATTCCACGAGAAGAATGTTAGCTAACAGCTACATGAAGAGAAAGGTGGAACTTGGTGAGATGAATGCACAGTTCACATAGAATTTTCTCAGAATACTTCCTTTCAGGTTTTATCTGAAGTTATTTCCTTTTTCACTGCAGCCCTCAATGCGCTCCAAAATATCTCTTTGCAGATTCCAGAGAAGAGTGTTAGCAAACAGCTACATGAACAGAAAGGTGGAACTCTGTGAGGCGAATGCACAGGTCAACTAGAAGTTTCTCAGAACGCTTCCTTTCAGTTTTTATCTGAAAATAATTCCATTTTCACTGTAGCCCACAAAGCGCTTCCAAATATCACTTTGCAGATTCCACGAGAAGAGTGTTAGCAAACAGCTACATGAACAGAAAGGTAGAACTCTGTGAGATGAACTCAGATATCAAAAAAATATTTCTCAGAAATATTCTTTCTCGTTTTTATCTGGGGATATTTCCTTTGGCTGTATACTCCTCCAAGTAATCCCAAATATCGATTCTCAGAGTCAACAAAAACTGGACTAGCAACAGCTCCATGAAATAGAGTTGTAACTCAGTGACTTGAATTTACACATCACATAGCAGATCCTCAGGAAGATTCTTTCTACATTTATCCGAAGATATTTCCTTTGTCACCATAAGCTTCATTGGGCAAAGAAATATTCCACTGCAGTTTTGAAGAAAACTGTGTTAGCAAACTGATCAATGAACAGAAAAGTGTAACTCTGTGAGTTGCATTCACACGTCACAATGCTGTTTCTCAGAATGCTTCTTTTCAGTTTTTATCTGAAGATATTTACTTTTACACTGCATATGTCAATGGGCTCCCAAATATCACTTAGCAAATTCTACGAGAAGAGTGTTAGCAAACTGCTACATGAAAAGAAAGGTGGAACTCTGAGAGGTGAATGCACAAGTCACATAGAAGTTTCAGAACGCTTCCTTTCAGTTTTTCTCTGAAGAAATTTCTTTTTTCCCTGGAGCCCTCAATGCACTCCCAAATATCACTTTGCAGATTCCATGAGAGGAGTGTTAGCAAACAGCTACATGAACAGTAAGGTGGAACTCTGTGAGACGACCTCAGAGATCAGAAAGACATTTCTCCAAAATCTTCCATCTCATTTTTAGGTGGGGATATTTCCTTTGACTGTATATTCCTCCAAGTGACCCGAAATATCGGTTCTCAGATTCAACAAACACTGGACTAGAAAACAGCTCCATGAAATACAGCTGTAACTCAGTGAGTTGAATATAAACATCACAAAGCATTTTCTCAGGAATCTTGTTTCTACTTTTTATCTGATGATATTTCCTTTTTCACCATAAACTTCATTAGGCAAAGAAATATCCCAATGTAGTTTTCAAGAAAACTGTTTTAGCAAAGTGATCAATGTATATAAAGTGTACCTCTGTGAGTTGCATTCACACGCAACAATGCAGTTTCTCAGAACGTTTCTTTTCAGTTTTTATCTGAAGATATTTCCTTCTCACTGTAGCCGTCAAAGCGCTCCCAAACATTACTTTGCAGATTCCACGAGAAGAATGTTAGCAAACAGCTACGTGAAATAAAAGGTGGAACTCTGTGAGATGAATGCATAGTTCACATAGAAGTTTCTCAGAACGCTTCCTTTCAGTTTTTATCAGAAGATATTTCCTTTTTCACTGGAGCTCTCAATGTGCACCAAAATATATTTTTGCACATTCCACGAGAACAGTGCTGGCAAACAGCTACATGAAGAGAAAGGTGGAACTCTGAGAGGTGAATGCACAGGTCACATAGAAGTTTCTCAGAACCCTTCCTTTCAGTTTTTCTCTGAAGATATTTCCTTTTTCACTAGAGCCCTCAAAGCACTCCCGAATATCACTTTGCAGATTCCACGAGAAATGTGTTAACAAACAGATACATGAACAGAAAGGTAGAACTCTGTGACATGAACTCAGAGATCAGAAAGACATTTCTCAGAAGTCTTCTTTCTCATTTTTATCTCGGGATATTTCCTTTGGCTGTACACTCCTCCAAGTGATTCGAAATATCGGTTCTCAGAGTCAACAAAAACTGGACTTGCAAACAGCTACATAAAATACATCAATAACTCAGTGAGTTGAATTTACACATCACAGAGCATTTCCTCAGGAAGATTCTAACTAATTTTTACACATCACAGAGCAGTTTCTCAGAAAATTTCTTTCTACTTTTTATCTGAACATATTTCCTTTGTCACCATAAGCTTCATGGGACTAAGAAATATCCCACTGCAGTTTTGAAGAAAACTGTGTTAGCAAACTGATCAATGAAAAGAAAATTGTAACTCTGAGAGTTGCATTCACACGTCACAATGCTTTTCTCAGAACGCTTCTTTTCAGTTTTTATTTGAAGATATTTACTTTTTCACTGGAGGCCTCAAAGTAATCCCAAGTACCACATTGCAGATTCCACAAGATGAGTGTTAGCAAACAGCTACATGAACAGAAAGGTGGAATTCTGTTAGATGAATGCACAGGTCACAAAGAAGTTTCTCAGAATGCTTCCTTTCAGTATTTATCTGAAAATATTTGCTTTTTCACTGGAGCCCTCAATGCGCTGCCAAATAACATTTTTCAGATTCCACGAGAAGAGTGTTAGCAAACAGCTACGTGAACAGAAAGGTGGAACTTTGTGAGGTGAAAGCACAGGTCACATAGAAGTTTCTCAGAACGCTTCCTATCAGTTTTTCTCTGAAGATATTTCCTTTCTCACTGGAGCCCTCAATGCCCTCCCAAATATCACTTTGCAGATTCCACGAGAAGAGTGTTAGCAAACAGCTACATGAACAGAAAAGTAGAACCCTCTCAGATGAACTCAGAGATCAGAAAGATATTTCTCAGAAATCTTCTTTCTCATTTTTATCTGGGGATATTTCCTTTGGCTGTATACTCCTCCAAGTGATCCAAAATATCAGTTCTCAGATTCAACAAAAACTATACTAGCAAACATCTCCATGAAATACTGCTGTAACTCAGCGAGTTGAATTCACACATCACAGTGCAGTTTCTCAGGAAGATTCTTTCTACTTTTTATGTGAAGATATGTTCTTTGTCACCATAAGCTTCATTGGGCAAAGAAATATCCCACTGCAGTTTTGAAGAAAACTGTGTTAACAAACTGATGAATGAACAGAAAAATGTAACTCTGTGAGTTGCATTCACACGTCACAATGCAGTTTCTCAGAACGCTTCTTTTCAGTTTTTATCTGAAGATATTTCCTTTTTCACTGTAGCCATCAATGGGCTCCCAAATATCACTTAGCAGATTCCACGAGATGAGTGTTAGCAAACAGGTACATGAACAGAAAAGTGGAACTCTGTGAGGTGAATGCACAGGTCACATAGAAGTTTCTCAGAATGCTTACTTTCAGTTTTTATCTGAAGATATTTCCTTTTTCACTGTAGCCCTCAAAGGACTCCTGAATATCACTTAGCAGATTACACAAGAATTGTGTTAGCAAACAGCTACATGAACACACAGGTGGAACTTTGTTAGACGAATGCACAGGTCACATAGAAGTTTCTCAGAACGCATCCTTTCAGTTTTTATCTGTAGATATTTCCTTTTTCACTGGAGCCCTCAATTCGCTCCCAAATATCACCTTGCAGATTCCACGAGAATAGTGTTAGCAAACAGCTACATGAACAGAAAGGTGGAACTCTGTGAGGTGAATGCGCAGGTCACATAGAAGTTTCTCAGAATGCTTCCTTTCAGTTTTTATCTGAAGATATTTCCTCTTTCACCGTAGCCCTCAATGCACTCCCAAATATCACTTTTAGATTCCATGAGAAGAGTGATAGCAACATGAACAGAAAGGTGGAACACAGTGAGGTGAACTCAGAGATCAGAAAGACATTTCTCAGAAATCTTCTTTCTCGTTTTTATCTGGGGATATTTCCTTTGGCTGATTACTCCTCCAAGTGATCTGAAATATCGATTCTCAGATTCAACGAAAACTGAACTAGCAAACAGATTCATGAAATACTGCTGTAACTCAGTGAGTTGAATTCACATATCACAAAGCAGTTTCTCAGAAAGCTTCTATCTACTTTTTATCTGAAGATATTTCCTTTGTCACCTTAAGATTCATTGGGAAAAGAAATATCCCACTGCAGTTTTGAAGAAAACTATGATAGCAAACTTATCAATGAACAGAAAAGGGTAACTCTATGAGCTGCATTCACACGTCACAATGCAGTTTCTGAGAACGCATCTTCTCAGTTTTTGTCTGAAGATATTTCCTTTTTCACTGTAGCCATCAATGGGCTCCCAAATATCACTTTGCAGATTCCAAGAGAAGAGTGTTAGCAAACAGCTACATGAAGAGAAAGGTAGAACTCTGTGAGATGAACTCAGAAATCAGAAAGACATTTCTCAGAAATGTTCTTTCTCGTTTTTATCTGGGGATATTTCCTTTGCCTGTATACTCCTCCAGGTGACTCGAAATATTGGTTCTCAGATTTCACAGACACCGGACTAGCAAACAGTTCCATGAAATACAGCTGTAACTCAGTCAGTTGAATTCACAAATCACAGTGCAGTTTCTCAGGAAGATTCTTTCTACTTTTTATCTGAAGATATTTCCTTTGTCACCATAAGCTTCATTGGGCAAAGAAATATCCCACTGCAGTTTGGAAGAAAACTGTGTTAGCAAACTGATCAATGAACAGTAAAGTCTAACTCTATGAGTTGCATTCACACGTCGCAATGCAGTTTCTCAGAAAGCTTCTTTCTACCTTTTATCTGAAGATATTTCCTTTGTCAACATAAACTTCATTGGGCAAACTAATATCCCACTGCAGTTTTGAAAAAAACTGTGTTAGCAAAATGATCAATGAACAGAAAAGTGTAACTCTGTGAGTTGCAATCACAGGTCAAAATGCAGTTTCTCAGAAAACATCTTTTCAATTTTTATCTGAAGATATTTCCTTTTTCACTGTAGCCATCAAGGCGCTCCCAAACATCACTTAGCAGATTCCACGAGAAGAGTGTTAGCAAACAGCTATGTGAAGAGAAAAGTGGAACTCTGTGAGATGAATGAACAGTTCACATAGAAGCTTCTCAGAACGCTTCCTTTCAGTTTTTATCTGAAGATATTTCCTTTTTAACTGGAGCCCTCAATGCACTCCCAAATATCACTTTGCAGATTCCACGAGAAGAGTGTTAGCAAACAGCTACATGAACAGAAAGGTGGACCTCTGTGA
This sequence comes from Theropithecus gelada, assembly GCF_003255815.1. Classification (NCBI taxonomy): domain Eukaryota; kingdom Metazoa; phylum Chordata; class Mammalia; order Primates; family Cercopithecidae; genus Theropithecus; species Theropithecus gelada. The sequence goes on from NC_037670.1 coordinate 114,457, forward strand.
GGTGAATGCACAGGTCACACAGAAGTTTCTCAGAATGCATCCTTTCACTTTTCATCTGAAGATATTTACTTTTTCACTGTAGCCCTCACTGTGCTCCCAAATATCACATTGCAGATTCCACGAGAAGAGTGTCAGCAAACAGCTACATGAAAAGAAAGATAGATCTCTGTGAAATGAACTCAGAGATCAGAAAGACATTTCTCAGAAACCTTCTTTCTCATTTTAATCTGGGGTTATTTCCTTTGGCTGTATACTCCTCCAAGTAATCAGAAATATCGGTTCTCAGATTCAACAGAAACTGGACTAGCAAACATCTCCATGAAATACAGCTGTAACTCAGTGAGTTGAATTCACACATCACAAAGCACTTTCTCAGAAAGCTTCTTTCTACTTTTTATCTGAAGATATTTCCTTTGTCACCATAAGCTTCATTGGGCAAAGAAAGAACCCACTGCAGTTTTGAAGAAAACTGTGTTAGCAAACTGATCAATGAACAGAATATGTAACTCTGTGAGTTCCATTCACAGGTCAAAATGCAGTTTCCAAGAATGCTTCTTTTCAGTTTTTATCTGAAGATATTTCCTTTTTCACTGTAGCTGTCAATGGGCTCCCAAATGTCACTTAGCAGATTCCACGAGAAGAGTGTTATCAAAGAGCTACATTAACAGAACCTTGGAACTCTGTGAGATGAATGCACAGGTCACAAAGAACTTTCTCACAACGCTTGCTTTCAGTGTTTATCTGAAGATGCTTCCTTTTTCACTGGAGCCCTCAATGCGCTCCCAAATATCACTTTGCAGATTCCATGAGAAGAGTGTTAGCAAACAGCTACAGGAATAGAAAGGTAGAACTCTGTGAGATGAACTCAGAGATCAGATAGATATTTCTCAGAAATCTACTTTCTAGTTTTCATGTAGGGATATTTTCTTTGGCTGTATACTCCTCCAAGTGATCTGAAATATCGGTTTCAGATTCAACAAAAACTGGACTAGCAAACAGCTCCATGAAATACAGCTGTAACTCAGTGAATTGAATTCACACATCACAGTGCAGCTTCTCAGGAAGATTCTTTCTACTTTTTATCTGAAGATATTTCCTTTGTCACCATAAGCTTCATTGGGCAAAGAAATATCCCACTGCAGTTTTGAGGGAAACTGTGTTAACAAACTGATGAATTAACAGAAAAGTGTAACTCTGTGAGTTGCATTCACACGTCACAATGCAGTTTCTCAAAACGCTTCTTTTCAGTTTTTATCTGAATATATTTCCTTTTTCACTGTAGCTGTCAATGGGCTCCCAAATGTCACTTAGCAGATTCCACGAGATGAGTGTTAGCAAACAGGTACATGAACAGAAAAGTGGAACTCTGTGAGGTGAATGCACAGGTCACATAGAAGTTTCTCAGAACACTTCCTTTCAGTTTTTATCTGAAGATATTTCCTTTTTCACTGTAGCCCTCAATGCGTTCCCAAATATTACTTTGCAGATTCCACGAGAAGAGTGTTAGCAAACAGCTACATGAATAGAAAGGTAGAACTCTGTGAGATGAACTCAGAGATCAGAAAGATATTTCTCAGAAATCTTCTTTCTCGTTTATATCTGGGGATATTTCCTTTGGCTGTATACTCCTCCATGTGATCCGAAATATCGGTTCTCAGATTCAACAAAAACTGGACTAGCAAACGGCTCCATGAAATACTGCTGTAACTCAGTGAGTTGAATTTACACGTTATAAAGCAGTTTTTCAGCAAGCTTCTTTCTACTTTTTATCTGAAGATATTTCCGTTTTCACCATAAGCTTTACTGGGCAAAGTAATATCCCACTGCACTTTTGAAAAAAACTGTGTTAGCAAAATGATCAATGAACAGAAAAGTGTAAATCTATGAGTTGCATTCACACCTCACAATGCTGTTTCTCAGAACACTTCTTTTCAGTATTTTTTTAAATTTATTTATTAGTATTATACTTTAAGTTCTAGGGTACATGTGCATAACGTGCAGGTTTGTTACATATGTATACTTGTGCCACGTTGGTGTGCTGTACCCATCAACTCGTCAGCACCCGTCAACTCGTCATTTACATCAGGTATAACTCCCAATGCAATCCCTCCCCCCTCCCCTCTCCCCATGATAGGCCCCGGTGTGTGATGTTCCCCTTCCCGAGTCCAAGTGATCTCATTGTTCAGTTCCCACCTATGAGTGAGAACATGCGGTGTTTGGTTTTCTGTTCTTGTGATAGTTTGCTAAGAATGATGATTTCCAGCTGCATCCATGTCCCTACGAAGGACACAAACTCATCCTTTTTTATGGCTTCATAGTATTCCATGGTGTATATGTGCCATATTTTCTTAATCCCGTCTGTCACTGATGGACATTTGGGTTGATTCCAAGTCTTTACTATTGTTAATAGTGCCGCAATAAACATACATGTGCATGTGTCTTTATAGCAGCATGATTTATAATCCTTTGGGTATATACCCAGTAATGGGATGGCTGGGTCATATGGTACATCTAGTTCTAGATCCTTGAGGAATCGCCATACTGTTTTCCATAATGGTTGAACTAGTTTACAATCCCACCAACACTGTAAAAGTGTTCCTATTTCTCCACATCCTCCCCAGCACCTGTTGTTTCCTGACTTTTTAATGATCGCCATTCTAACTGGTGTGAGATGGTATCTCATTGTGGTTTTGATTTGCATTTCTCTGATGGCCAGTGATGATGAGCATTTTTTCATGTGTCTGTTGGCTGTATGAATGTCTTCTTTTGAGAAATGTCTGTTCATATACTTTGCCCAGTTTTTGATGGGGTTGTTTGTTTTTTTCTTGTAAATTTGTTTGAGTTCTTTGTAGGTTCTGGATATTAGCCCTTTGTCAGTTGAGTAGTTTGCAAAAATTTTCTCCCATTCTGTAGGTTGCCTGTTCACTCTGATGGTAGTTTCTTTTGCTGTGCAGAAGCTCTTTAGTTTAATGAGATCCCATTTGTCAATTTTGGCTTTTGCTGCTGTTGCTTTTGGTGTTTTAGACATGAAGTCTTTGCCCATGCCTATGTCCTGAATGATACTACCTAGTTTTTCCTCTAGGATTTTTATGGTATTAGGTCTAACATTTAAGTCTCTAATCCATCTTGAATTAATTTTCGTATAAGGAGTAAGGAAAGGATCCAGTTTCAGCTTTCTACTTATGGCTAGCCAATTTTCCCAGCACCATTTATTAAATAGGGAATCCTTTCCCCATTTCTTGTTTCTCTCAGATCAGATGGCTGTAGATGTGTGGTATTATTTCTGAGGACTCTGTTCTGTTCTTTTCAGTTTTTATCTGAAGATATTTACTTTTACACTGCATACCTCAATGGGCTCCCAAATATCACTTAGCAAATTCCATGGGAAGAGTGTTAGCAAACTGCTACATGAACAGAAAGGTGGAACTCTGAGAGGTGAATACACAGGTCACATAGAAGTTTTAGAACGCTTCCTTTCAGTTTTTCTCTGAAGATATTTCCTTTTTCCCTGAAGCCCTCAATGCACTCCCAAATATCACTTTGCAGATTACACGAGAAGAGTGTTAGCAAACACCTACATGAACAGAAAGGTAGAACTCTGTGAGATAAACTCAGACATTACCAAGACATTGCTAGGAAATCTTCTTTCTCGTTTTTATCTGGGGATATTTCCTTTGGCTCTATACTCCTATAAGTGATCCGAAATATCGGTTCTCAGATACCACAGAATCTGGAATAGCAAACAGCTCCATAATATACTGCTGTAACTCAGTGTGTTGAATTTACACATCACAAAGCAGTTTCTCAGAAAGGTTCTTTCTTCTTTTGATCTGAAGACATTTTCTTTGTCACCATAAGCTCCATTGGGCAAAGAAATATCTCACTGCGGTTTTGAAGAAAACTGTGTTAGCAAACTGATCAATGAACAGAAAAGTGTAACCCTGTGAGTTGCATTCACACGTCACAATGCAGTTTCTCAGAACGCTTCCTTTAAGTTTTTATCTGAAGATATTTCCTTTTTCACTGCATCCCTCAATGCGCTCCCAAATATACTATGCAGATTCCACGAGAAGAATGTTAGCAAACAGCTACATGAACAGAAAGGTGGAAATCTGTGAGGTGAATGCACAGGTCATATAGAAGTTTCTCAGAACACTTCCTTTCAGTTTTTATCTGAAGATATTTCCTTTTTCACTGCAGCCCTCAATGTGCTCCAAAATATCTCTTTGCAGATTCCAAGAGAAGAGTGTTAGCAAACAGCTACATGAACAGAAAGGTAGAACTCTCTGAGATGAACTCAGATATCAAAAAGACATTTCTCAGAAATCTTCTTTCTCGATTTTATCTGGGGATATTTCCTTTGGCAGTATACTCCTCCAAGTGATCCCATATATCTGTTCTCAGAGTCAACAAAAACTGGACTAGCAAACAGCTCCATGAAATACAGTTGTAACTCAGTGAATGGAATTTACACATCACAAAGCAGATCCTCAGGAAAATTCCTTCTACTTTTTACCTGAATATATTTCTTTTGTCACCATAAGCTTCACTGGGCAAAGAAATATTCCACTGCAGTTTTGAAGAAAACTGTGTTAGCAAACTGATCAATGAACAGAAAAGTGTAACTCTGTGAGTTGCATTCACACGTCACAATGCTGTTTCTCAGAATGCTTCTTTTCAGTTTTTAAATGAAGATATTTACTTTGTCACTGCATACGTCAATGGGCTCCCAAATATCACTTAGCAGATTCCATGAGAATAGTGTTAGCAAACTGCTACATGAACAGAAAGGTGGAACTCTGAGAGGTGAATGCATAGGTCACATAGAAGTTTCAGAACGCTTCCTTTCAGTTTTTATCTGAAGATATTTCCTTTTTCCGTGGAGCTCTCAATGCACTCCCAAATATCACTTTCCAGATTACACGAGAAGAGTGTTAGCAAACAGTTATATGAACAGAAAGGTAGAACTCTGTGAGATGATCTCAGAGATCAGAAAGACATTTCTCAGAAATCTTCTTTCTCGTTTTTATCTGGGGATATTTCCTTTGGATGTATACTCCTCCAAGTGATCAGAAATATCGGTTCTCAGATTCAACAAAAACTAGACTAGCAAACATTTACATGAAATACAGCTGTAACTCAGTGAGTTGAATTCATACATCACAGAGCAGTTTCTCAGAAATATTCTTTCTACTTTTTATCTGAAGATATTTCCTTTGTCACCATAAGCTTCATTGGGCAAAGAAATATCGCACTGCAGTTTTGAAGAAAACTGTGTTAACAAACTGATGAATGAACAGGAAGGTGTAACTCTGTGAGTTGCGTTCACACGTCACAATGCAGTTTCTCAGAATGCTTCTTTTCAGTTTTTATCTGAAGATATTTCCTTTTTCACCAGAGCCCTCAACGCGCTCCTAAATATCACTTTGCAGATTCCAAAAGAAGAGTGTTAGCAAACTGCTACATAAACAGAAAGGTGGAACTCTGTGAGATGAATGCACAGGTCACATAGAAGTTTCTCAGAAGGCTTCCTTTCTTTTTTTATCTGAAGATATTTCCTTTTTCACTGGAGCCCTCAATGGGCTACGAAAAATCACTTTGCAGATTTCATGAGAAGAGTGCCAACAAACAGCTACATGAACTGAAAGGTAGAATTCTGTGAGATGAACTCAGAAATCAGAAAGACATTTCTCAGAAATCTTCTTTCTCCTTTTTACCTGGGGAGATTTCCTTTGGCTGTATACTCCTCCAGGTGATCCGAAATATCGGTTCTCAGAGTCAACAACAACTGGACTTGGAAACAGATCCATGAAATACAGCTGTAACTCAGTGAGTGGAATTCACACATCACAAAGCAGTTTCTCAGAAAGCTTCTTCCTATTTCTTATCTGAAGATATTTCCTTTGTCACCATAAGCTTCATTGGGCAAAGAAAAATCCCACTGAAGTTTTGAAGAAAACTGTGTTAGCAAACTGATCAATGAACAGAAAAGTGTAACTCTGTGAGTTACATTCACACGTCACAAAGCAGTTTCTCGCATGCTTCTTTTCAGTTTTTATCTAAATATATCTCCTTTTTCACTGTAGCTGTCAAAAGGGTACCAAATATCACTTAGCTGATTCCACGAGAAGAGTGTTAGCAAACAGCTGTATGCAAAGAAAGGTGGAACTCTGTGTGATGAACTCAGAGATCAGAAAGACATTTGTCAGAAATCTTCCTTCTCATTTTTTCTGGGGATATTCCGGTTGACTGTATACTCCTTCAAGTGACACAAAGTATCGGTTCTCAGATTAAACAGAAAGTGGACTATCAAACTGCTCCATGAAATACAGATGTATCTCAGTGAGTTGAATTCACACATCACAAAGCAGTTTCTCAGAAATTTTTTTTCTACTTTTTATCTGAAGATATGTTCTTTGTCACCATAAGCTTCATTGGGCAAAGAAATATCCCACTGCAGTTTTGAAGAAAACTGTGTTAGCAAACTGATCAATTAACAGAAAAGTGTAACTCTGTGAGTTGCATTCACACGTCACAATGCACTTTCTGATAACGCTTTCTTTCAGTTATTTTCTGAAGATATTTCCTTTTTCAAAGGAGCCCACAATGTGGTCCCAAATATCACATTGCAGATTCCACGTGAAGAGTCATAGAAAAACAACCATATGAACAGAAAGTTAGAACTCTGTGAGTTGCATTCACACGTCACAATGCAGTTTCTCAGAACGCCGCTTTTCAGTTTTTATCTGAAGATATTCCTTTTTTCACTATAGCCCTCAAAGCGCTCGCGAATATCACCGAGCAGATTCCACGAGAAGAGTGTTAGCAAACAGCTACATGAACAGAAAGGTGGAACTCTGTGAGATGAATGCACAGGTCACATAGAAGTTTCTCAGAACGCATCCTTTCAGGTTTTATCTGAAGATATTTCCTTTTTCACTAGAGCCCTTAATGCGCTCCTAAATATCACTTTGCAGACTCCACGTGAAGAGGGTTAGCAAACAGCTACATGAACAGAAAGGTACAACTCTGTGTGATGAACTCAGAGATCAGAAAGACATTCTCAGAAAACTTCTTTCTCTTTTTTATCTGGGGATATTTCCTTTGGCTGTATACTCCTCCAAGCGATCTGAAATATCAGTTCTCAGATTCAACAAAAACTGGACTAGCAAACAGCTCTATGAAATACAGCTGCAACTCAGTGAGTTGAATTCACACAACACAAAGCAGTTTCTCAGAATGCTTCTTTCTACTTTTTGTCTGTAGATATTTCCTTTGTCACCATAAGCTTCATTGGGAAAAGAAATATCCCAATACAGTTTAGAAGAAAACTGTGATAGCAAACTGATCAATGAACAGGAAAGCGTAACTCTGTGAGTTGCATTCACACATCACAATGGGGTTTCTCAGAATGCTTCTTTTCTGTTTTTATCTGAAGATATTTCCTTTTTCACTGTAGCCCTCAATGCACTCACAAATATCACTTAGCAGATTCCACGAGAAGAGTGTTAGCAAACAGCTACTTGAACAGAAAGGTGGGACTCTGTGAGATGAATGCACAGGTCACAAAGAAGTTCCTCAGAACGCTTCCTTTCAGTTTTTATCTGAAGATATTTCCTTTCTCACTGGAGCCCTCAATGCGCTCCCAAATATCACTTTGCAGATTCCAGGAGAAGAGTGTTAGCAAACAGCTACATGAACGGAAATGTAGAACTCTGTGAGATGAACTCAGAGAACAGAAAGACATTTCTCAGAAATCTTCTTTCTCTTTTTTACCTGGGGATATTTCCTTTGGCTGTATACTCCTCCAAGGGATCCGCAATATCGGTTCTCAGATTCAACTAAAACAGGACTAGCAAACAGCTCCATGAAATACAGCTGTAAGTCAGTGAGTTCAATGCACATACCACAAAGCAGTTTCTCAGAATGCTTCTTTCTACTTTTTATCCGAAGATATTTCCTTTGTTACCGTAAGTTTCATCGGGCAAAGAAATATACCACTACAGTTTTGAAGAAAACTGTGAAAACAAACTGATCAATGAACAGAAAAGTGTAACCCTGTGAGCTGCATTCACACGTCACAATGCAGTTTCTCAGAACGCTTCTTTTCAGTTTTTATCTGAAGATATTTCCTTTTTCACTGTAGCCCTTAATGCACTCCTAAATATCACTTTGGAGATTCCACGAGAAGAGTGTTAGCAAATGGCTACATGAACAGAAAGGTAGAGCTCTGTGAGATGAACTCAGAGATCAGAAGTATATTTCTCAGAAATGTTCTTTCTCGTTTTTATCTGGGGCTATTTCCTTAGGCTGTATACTTCACCAAGGGATCCACAATATCGGTTCTCAGATTCAACAAAAACTGGACTAGCAAACAGCTCCCGGAAATTCAGTTGTAAAGCAGTGAGTTGAATTTACATATCACAAACTAGTTTCTCAGAAAGCTTCTTTCTACTTTTTATCTGAAGATATTTCCTTTGTCACCATAAGCTTCATTGGGCAAATATATATCCCACTGCATTTTTGAAAAAAACTGTGTTAGCAAACTGATCAAGGAACAGGAAAGTGTAATCTGTGAGTTGCATTCACATGTCGCAAAACAGTCTCTCAGAACGCTTCTTTAAAGTTTTTATCTGAAGATATTTCCTATTTCACTGTAGCCGTCAATGGGCTCCCAAATATCACTTAGCAGATTCCACGAGAAGAGTGTAAACAAACAACTACATGAACAAAAAGGTGGAACTCTGTGAGATGAATGCACAGGTCACATAGAAGTTTCTCAAAACACCTCCTTTCAGTTTTTATCTGAAGATATGTCCTTTTTCACTGGAGCCCTCAATGCACTCCCAAATATCATTTTGCAGATTTCACAAGAAGAGTGTTAGCAAACAGCTACTCGAACAGAAAGGTAGAACTCTGTGAGATGAACTCAGAGATCAGAAAGACGTTTCTCAGAAATCTTCTTTCTCGTCTTTATCTGGGGATATTTCCTTTGGCTGTATACTCCTGCAAGTGATCCGAAATATCGGTTCTCAGATTCAACTAAAACTGGACTAGCAAACAGCTCCACGAAATACAGCTGTAACTCAGTGGGTTGAATTCACACATCATAAAACATTTTCTCAGAAAGCCTCTTTCGACTTTTTATCTGAATATATTTCCTTCGTCACCATAAGCTCTATTGGGCAAAGAAATATCCCACTGCAGTTTGGAAGAAAACTGTGTTAGCAAACTGATCAATGAACAGAAAAGTGTAACTCTGTGAGTTGCATTCACACGTCACAATGCAGTTTCTAAGAACGCTTCTTTTCAGTTTTTATCTGAAGATATTTCCTTTCTCACTGGAGCCATCAGTGCGCTCCCTAATATCACTTACCAGATTCCACAAAAAGAGTGTTAGCAAACAGCTACATGAACAGAAAGGTGGAACTCTGTGAGATGAATGCACAGGTCACAAAGAAGTTTCTCAGAACGCTTCCTTTCCGTATTTATCTGAAAATATTTCCTTTTTCACTCTAGCCCTCCATGAGATCCCAAATATTTCTTTGCAGATTCCACGACAGGAGTGTTAGCAAAGAGCTACATGAACAGAAAAGTGGAACTCTGTGAGGTGATCTCAGAGATCAGAAAGACATTTCTCAAAAATCTTCTTTCTCGTTTTTATATGAGGATATTTCCTTTGGCTGTATACTCCTCCGAGTGGTCCGAAGTATTGATTCTCAGATTCAACAAAAACTGGACTAGCAAACAACTCCATGAAATACAGCTGTAACTCTGTGAGTTGAATTCACACATCACAAAGCATTTTCTCTGAAAACTTCTTTCTACTTTTTATCTGAAGATATTTCCGTTGTCACCATAGGCTTCATTGGGCAAAGAAATATCCCACTGCAGTTTTGAAGAAAACTGTGTTAGCAAACTGATCAATTAACAGAAAAGTGTAACTCTGTGAGTTGTATTCACACGTCACAGTGCACTTTTTCAGAACGCTTCTTTTCGGTTTTATCTGAAGATATTTCCTTTTTCACTGTAACCCTCAATGCGCTCCCAAATATCACTTAGCAGATTCCACGAGAAGAGTGTTAGCAAACAACTACACGAACAGAAAGGTGGAACTCTGTGAGATGAATGCACAGGTCACATAGCAGTTTTTCAGAATGCTTCCTTTCAGTATTTATCTGAAGATATTAACTTTTTCAATGGAGTCCTGAATGTGTTCCTAAATATCACTTTCTACCTTCCACAAAAAGAGTGTTAACAAATGGCTACATGAACAGAAAGGTAGAACTCTGTGAGATGAACTCAGAGATCAGAAAGACATTTCTCAGAAATCTTTCTCGTTTTTATCTGGGGATATTTTCTTTGGCTGTATACTCCTCCAAATGATCTGAAATATCGGTTCTCAGATTCAATAACTGGACTAGGAAACAGTTCCATGAAATATAGCTGTAACTCAGTGAGTTGAATTTACACATCAAAAAGCAATTTCTCAGAAAGCTTCTTTCTACTTTTTATCTGAAGAATTTCCTTTGTCACCATAAGCTTCATTGGGCAAAGAAATATCCCACTGCTATTTTGAAAAAAAACTGTGTTAGTAAACTGATCAATGTACAGAAAATTGTAACTCTGTGAGTTGTATTCACATGTCACAATGCAGTTTCTCAGACGCTTCTTTTCAGTTTTTATCTGAGGATATTTCCTTTTTCACTGTCGCCGTCAATCGCTCCCAAATATCACTTAGTAGATTACACGAGAAGAGTTTATGAAACAGCTACGTGATGAGAAAGGTGAAACTCTGTGAGATGAATGCACAGTTCACAAAGAAGTTTCTGAGAAAGCTGTCTTACAGATTTTATCTGAAGATATTTCCTTTTTCACTGGAGCCCTCAATGTGGTCCAAAATATCTCTTTGCAGATTCCACAAGAAGAGTGTTAGCAAACAGCTACATGAACGGAAAGGTGGAAATCTGTGAGGTGAATGCACAGGTCACATAGAAGTTTCTCAGAACGCTTCCTTTCAGTTTTTATCTGAAGATATTTCCTTTTTCACTGTAGGCCTCAATGCACTCCCAAATATCACTTTGCAGATTCCATGAGAAGAGTGTTAGCAAACAGTTATATGAACAGAAAGGTAGAACTCTGTGAGATGAACTCAGAGATCAGAAAGACATTTCTCAGGATTCTTCTTTCTCGTTTTCTTCTGGGGATATTTCCTTTGGCTGTATACTCCTTCAAGTGATCTGAAATATCGGTTCTCAGATTCAACAAAAACTACTAGCAAACAGCTCCATGAAATACAGCTGTAACTCAGTGAATTGAATTCCCACATCAAAAAGCAGGTTTTCAGAAAGCTTCTTTCTACTTTTTATGTGAAGATATTTCCTTTGTCTCCATAAACTTCATTGGGCAAAGAAGTATCCCACTGCAGTTTCGAAGAAAACTGAGTTATCAAACTGATCAATGAACAGAAAAGTGTAACTCTGTGAGTTGCATTCACACGTCACAATACAGTTTCTCAGAACGCTTCTTTTCAGTTTTTATCTGAAGGTATTTCCTTTTTCGCTGCAGCTGTCAAGGGGCTCCCAAATATCACTTAGCAGATTCCACGAGAAGAGTGTTAGCAAACACCTACATGAACAGAAAGGTAGAACTCTGTGAGATGATTTCACAGGTCACAAAGAAGTTTCTCAGAAAGCTTCTTTCTCGTTTTTATCTGATTATATTTCCTTTTCCACCATAGCCCTCAATGCACTCTCAAATATAACTTTGCAGATTCCAGGAGAACAGTATTAGCAAACAGCTTCATGAACAGAAAGGTGGAACTCTGTGAAATGAATTCACAGAACAGAAAGAAATTTCTCAGAAAAATTCCTCCTCATTTTTATCTGAGGATATTTCCTTTGGCCGTATAGTCTTCAAAGCGATTCGAAATATCAGTTCTCAGATTCCACAAAAACAGGGCTAGCAAATGACTCCATGAAACACAGGCGTAACTCAGTGAGTTGAATTCACACATCACAAAGCAGTTTCTCAGAAAGCTTCTTTCTACTTTTTATCTGAGAATATTTCCTTTGTCACCGTAAGCTTCATTGCTCTAAGAAATATCCCATTACAGATTTCAAGAAAACATAGTTAGCAAACTGATCAATGAAAAGAAAAGTGTAAGTCTGTGAGTTGCATTCACAAGTCACAAAGAAGTTTCTCAGAGTGCTTCTTTCCAGTTTTTATCTGAGGATATTTCCTTTTTCACCATAGCCTTCAAGGAGTTCCCCAATATCACTTTGCAGATTCCACGAGAACAGTGTTTAAAAAAAGTCTTCATGAACAGAAAGGTGGAACTCTGTGAGATGAATTCACAGATCACAAAAATGTCTCTCAGAAAGCTTCCTTCTCTATTTTATCTGAGGATATTTCCTTTGGCAGTATAGTCTTCAAAGCGATCCAAAATATCTTTGCTCAGATTGCACAAAAACAGGGCTAGCAAACGGTTCCACAAAACACAGGTGTAACTCAGTGAGTTGAATTCACACATCACAAAGCAGTTTCTCAGAACGCTTCTTTCTATTTTTTGTTTGAGCATATTTCCTTTGTCACCATACGCTTCATTGCCCTAAGAAATATCCCATTGCAGATTTCAAGAAAACAGAGTTAACAAACTGATCAATGAAAAGAAAAGTGTAACTCTGTGAGTTGCATTCACACGTCACAAAGCAGTTTCTCAGAACGCTTCTTTCCAGTTTGTATCTGAGGATATTTCCTTTTTCACCATAGCCCTCAAGGTGCTCCCATATACCACTTTGCATATTCCATGAGAACAGTGTTAAAAAACGGTTTCATGAACAGAAAGGTGGAACTCTGTGAGATGAATTCACAGATCACAAAGTAGTTTCTCAGAAAGCTTCTTTCTTGTTTTTATCTGAGGATATTTCCTTTCCCACCATAGCCCTCAATGAACTCCCAAATATCAGTTTGCAGATTCCACGAGGGCAGTGTTAGCAAACGGCCTCATGAACAGAAAGGTGGAACTCTGTGAGATGATTTCATAGATCACAAGGAAGTTTCTCAGAAAGTTTCTTTATTGTTTTTACCTGAGGATATTTTGTTTTCCACCATAGACCTTAATGCGTTGAGAAATATCACTTTGCAGTGACCAAGAGAACAGTGTTAGCAAATGGCTTCATGAACTGAAAGGTGGAACTATGTGAGATGAATTCACAGATCACAAAGAAGTTTCTCACAAAGCTTCTTTATTGTTTTTCTCTGAAGATACTTTCTTTTCCATCATAGCCCTCAAGGCGCTCCCATATATCACTTTGCAGATTCCACGAAAACTGTGGTAGCCAATGGCTTCATGAACAGAAAGGTGGAACTCTGTGAGATGAATTCACAGATCACAAAGAAGTTTCTCAGAAAGCTTCTTTCTCGTTTTTATCTGATTATATTTCCTTTACCACCATAGCAATCAATGCGCTTCCAAATATCACTTTGAAGATTCCACAAGAACAGTAAAAGCAAACAGCTTCATGAACGGAAAGGTTGAACACTGTGAGATGAATTCACAGAACAGAAAATAATTTCTCAGAAAACTTCCTTCTCGTTTTTATTTGAGGATATTTCCTTTGGCTGTATCATCTTCAAAGCGATCCGAAGAATCAGTTCTCAGAGTCCACAAAACCAGGGCTAGCAAACAGCTCCATGAGATACAGATGTAACCCAGTGAGTTGAATTCATGCTTCACAAAGCACTTTATCAGAAAGTTTTTTCTATTTTTTTCTGAAAGTTTCATTGCGCTAAGAAATATCCCAGTGCAGATTTCAAGAAAACAGAGTTAGCAAACTGATAGGTGAAAAGAAAAGTGTAACTCTGTGGGTTGCATTCATATGTCACAAAGCAGTTTCTCAAATCGTTCTTTCCAGTTCTTATCTGAGGATAATTCCTTTTCCACCATACCCCTCAAAGTGCTCCCAAATATCACTTTGCAGTTTCCATGAGAACAGTGTTGGCAAATGGCTTCATGAACAGAAAGGTGGAACTCTGTGAGATGAATTCACAGATCACAAAGAAGTTTCTCAGAAAGCTTCCTTCTCGTTTTTTTCTGATTATATTTCCTTTTCCACAATAGCCCTCAATGCCCTCCCTAATATCACTTTGCAGATTCCACGAAAAGAGTATTAGCAAACAGCTTCATGAACAGAAAGGTGAATTTCTGTGAGATGAATTCAGAGATCACAAAGCAGTTTCACAGAAAGCTTCTTTCTACTTTTTATCTGAGGATATGTCCTTTTTCCATATCGTCATCAAAGTGATCCGAAATATCAGTTCTCAGATTCAAAAAAAACAGGACTAGCAAACGGCTCCATGAAATACAGGTGTAACTCAGTGAGTTGAATTCACACATTACAAAGCAGTTTCTCAGAAAGCTTCTTTCTACTTTTTATCCGAGGATATTACCTTTGTCACCATAAGCTTCATTGTGCTAAGAAATATCCCATTGCAGATTTCAAGAAAACAGAGTTAGCAAACTGATCAACGAAAAGTGTAACTCTGTGGACAGCAGTCATACGTCACAAAGCAGTTTCTCAGAACGCTTCTTTCCAGTTTTTATCTAAAGATATATGCTTTTTCACCATAGCCCTCAAAGTGCTCCCAAATATCAATTTGCAGATTCCACGAGAACAGTATTAGCAAACAGCTTCATGAACAGAAAAGTGGAACTCTGAGAGATGAATTCACAAATCAGATAGAAATTTCTCAGAAAACTTCTTTCTCGTTTTTACCTGAGGATATTTCCTTTTTCTGTATCGTCTTCAATGCGATCCGAAATATAAGTTCTCAGATTCCACAAAAAGAGGGCTAGCAAATGGCTCCACGAAATACAGGTGTAACTCAGTGAGTTGAATTCACACATGACAAAGCAGTTTCTCAGAGAGCTTCTTTCTACTTTTTACCTGAGGATATTTCCTTTCTCACTGCAAGCTTCGTTGCACTAAGAAATATCCCACTGCAGATTTACAGAAAATTGTCTTAGCACACTGATCACTAGAAAGAAAACTGTAACTCTGTGAGTTGCATTCACTCCTCACAAAGCAGTTTCTCAGAACGCTTCTTTCCAGTTTTTATCTGAGGATATTTCCTTTTTCACCATAACCCTTATTGCGCTCCCAAATATCACTTTGCAGACTCCAGGAGAACAGTGCTGGCAAATGGCTTCATGAACAGAAAGTTGGAACTCTGTGAGATGAATTCACAGATCACAAAGAAGTTTATCAGAAAGCTTCTTTCTCCTTTTTATCTGATTATATTTCGTTTTCCACCATAGCCCTCAATGTGCTCCAAATATCACTTTGCAGATTCCATGAGAACAGTGTTAGCAAATGACTTTATGAACAGAAAAGTGGAACTGTGTGAGATGAATTCGCATCACTAAAAAGTTTTACAGAAAGCTTCTTTCTCCTTTTTATCTGCTTATATTTCCTTTTCTACCATAGCCTTCAATGGGTTCCCAAATATCACTTTGTAGATTCCATGAAAAAAGTGTTAGCAAACAGATTAATCAAAAGATAGCTGGAATTCTGTGAGATGAGTTCACAGATCACAAAAGAGTTTCTCAGAAAGCTACCTTTTCATTTTTATCTGAGGATATTTACTTTGCCCAAATAGTCTTCAATGCGATCTGAAATATCAGTTCTCAGATTCCACAAAAACAGGCCTAGCAAATGGATCCACGAAATACAGGTGTAATTCCATGAGTTGAATTCAAACATCACAGAGCAGTTTCTCAGAAAGCTTCTTTCTACCTTTTCACTGAGGATATTTCCTTTGACACTGTGAGCTTCATTGTGCTAAGAAATATCAGATTCCAGATTTCAAGAAAACAGATTTAGCAAACAGATCAATGAAAAGAAAAGTGTAACTCTGTGAGTTGCATTCACACGTCACAAAGCAGTTTCTCATAATGTTTCTTTCCAGTTTTTATCTGAGGTTACTTCCTTTTTCACCATAGCCGTCAATGCACTCCCAAATATCACTTTGCAGTTTCCACGAGAACAGTGTTAGCAAACAGCTTCATGAACAGAAAGGTGGAACACTGTGCAATGAATTCACATTTCACAAAGAAGTTTCTGAGAAAGCTTCATTCTCGTTTCTATCTGAAGATTTTTTCAATTTCACCATAGCCCTCAATGCACTAACAAATATCACCTTGCAATCTCCACGAGAACAGTGTTAGCAAACGGCTTCATGAAAAGAAAGGTTGAACTCTGAGAGACGAATTCACAGATCAAAAAGAAGTTTCTCAGAAAGCTTCTTTCACGTTTTTATCTGAGGATATTATCTTTTCCACCATAGAACACAATCCGCTCCCAAATATCACATTGCAGATATCAACAGAGCAGTATTTGCAAACAGCTTCATGAACACAAAGGTGGAACTCTGTGAGATGAATTCACAGGTCACAAAGAAGCTTCTACGAAAGCTTCTTTATCGTTTTAATCTGGGGATAATTCCTTTTTCTGTATAGCCCTCAAAGCAATCGGAGATATCAGTTCTCAGAATCCACAAAAACTGGACTAACAAACAGCACCATGAAATACATTTGTAACTTAGTGAGTTGAGTTCACACATCACAAAGCACTTTCTCAGAAAGCTTCTTTCTACTTGTTATCTAAAGATATTTCCTTCATCATCGTAAGCTTCATTGGGGAAAAAATTCCAACTGATGATTTAAAGAAAACTGTGTTTGCAAACTGCACAATGAAGAGGAAAGTGTAACACTCTGAGTTGCATTCACACATCACAATGCAGTTTCTCAGAACGCTTCTTTTCAGTTTGTATATGAAGATATTTCTTTTTTCACTGTAGCCCTCAATGCACTCCCAAAAATCACTTTGCAGATTCCAAGAGAAAAGTGTTAGCTAACAGCGGCATGAACAGAATGCTGGAACTCTGTGAGATGAACTCAGAGATCAGAAAGAAATTTCTCAGAAATCCTTTTTCTCATTTTTATCTGGGGATATTTCCTTTGGCTGTACACACCGCAAAGCAATCTGAGATATCGGTTCTCAGATTCAACAAAAACTGGACTAGCAACAGCTCCATGAAATACAGCTGTAACTCAGTGAGTTAAATTAACACATCTCAAAGAAGTTTTTCAGACAGCTTCTTTCTACTTTTTATCTGAGGATATTCCCTTTGCCACCGTAAGCTTCTTTGGAAAAACAAATATCCCACGGCGGATTTCTATAAAACTGTGTTAGCAAACTGATCAATGAACAGAGAAGTGTAACTCTGTGAATTGCATTCACAGGTCACCATGCAATTTCTCAGAACGCTTCTTTTCAGTTTTTATCTGAGGATATTTCCTTTTTCACTGTAGCCGTCAATGGGCTCCCAAATATCACTTAGCAGATTCCACGAGAAGATAGTTAACAAACAGCTGCATGAACAGAAAGGTGGAACTCTGTGAGATGAATGCACAGGTCACATAGAAGTTTCTCAGAAAGCTTCCTTTCAGTTTTTATCTGAAGATGTTTCCTTTTTCACTTTAGCCGTCAATGCGCTGTCAAACATCTCTTAGCCACTTCCATGAGAACAGTGTTAGCAAACAGCTACATGAACAGAAAGGTAGAACTCTGCGAAATGAAAGCAGAGGTCACAGAGAAGTTTCTCAGAACACTTCCTTTCAGTTTGTATCTAAAGATATTTCCTTTTGCACTGTAGCCCTGAATGCGATCCCAAATATCACTTTGCACATTCCACGAGAAGAGTGTTAGAAAACAGCTACATGAACAGAAAGGTGGAATTCTGTTAAATGAACTCAGAGAACAGAAAGACATTTCTCAGAAATCTTCCTTCTCGCTTTTATCTGGGGATACTTCCTTTGGCTGCATACTCCTCCAAGCGATCCGATATATTGGTTCTCAGATTCAACAAAAACTGGATAGCAAACAGCTCCAAGAAATACAGCTGTAACTCAGTGAGTTGAATTCACACATTAAAAAGCAGTTTCTCAGAAAGTTTCTTTCTACTTTTTATTTGAAGATGTTTCCTCTGTCACTGTAAGCTTCACTGGGAAATAAATATCCAACTGTAGATTTGAAGAAAACTCTGTTAGCAAACTGATCAATGAACAGAAAAGTGTAACTCTCTGAGTTACATTGACACGTCACAATGCAGTTTCACAGAACGATTCTTTTCGGTTTTTATCTGAAGATATTTCATTTACACTGTAGACCTCAATACGCTCGCAAATATCACTTTGCACATTCCATGAGAAGAGTGTTAGCAAACAGCTACATGAACAGAAAGGTGGAACACTGTTAGATGAATGCAGAGATCAGAAAGACATTTCGCAGAAGTCTTCTTTCTTGTGTTTATCTGGGGATATTTCCTTTGGCTATAAACTCCTCCAGTGATCCGAAATATCAGTTCTCAGATTCAACAAAAACTGGACTAGCAAACAGCTCCAAGAAATACAGCTGTAACCCAGTGAGTTGAATTCGCACATCACAAAGCAGTTTCTCAGAAAGTTTCTTTCTACTTTTCATCTGAAGATATTTCCTTCGTCACCGTAAGCTTCATTGGGTAAAGAGATAATCCACTGCAGCTTTCAAGAAAACTGTGTTAGCAAACTCATCAATGAACAGAAAAGTGTAACTCTTTGAGTTGCATTCACACGTCACAATGCAGTTTCTCAGAACACTTCTTTTCAGTTTTTATCTGAAGATATTTCCTTTTTCACTGTAGCCGTCAATGCGCTCCCATACATCTCTTAGCAGATTCCACGAGAAGAGTGTTACCAAACAGCTACATAAACAGAAAAGTGGAAATCTGTGAGATGAATGCACAGGTCACATAGAAGTTTCTCAGTATGCTTCCTATCAGTTTTTATCTGAAGATATTTCCTTTTTCCTGTAGCCCTCAATTCACTCCCAAATATCACTTTGCAGATTCCACGAGAAGAGTGTTGGCAAACAGCTACATGAACAGAAAGGTGGAACTCTGTGAGATGAGGTCAGAGATCAGAAAGACATTTCTCAGAAATCTTCTTTATCGATTTCAACAGGGGATATTTTATTAGGCTGTATACTCCTCCAAGCGATCTGAAATATCGGTTCTCAGATTCAACAAAAACTGGACTAGCAAACAGCTCCATGAAATACAGCTCAAACTCACTGAGTTGAATTCACAAATCACAAAGCAGTTTCTCAGAAAGCTTATTTCTACTTTTTATCTGAGGATATTTCCTTTGTCATCATAAGGTTCATTGGAAAAGAAATATCCCACTGCAGATTTCAAGACACCTGTGTTAGCAAACTGATCAATGAACACAAAAGTGTAACTCTGTGAGTTGCATTCTCACGTCACAATGCTGTTTCTCAGGACACTTCTTTTCAGTTTTTATCTAAAGATATTTCCTTTGTCAGTGTAGCCCTCAATGCAATCTCAAATATCACTTTGCAGATTCCATGAGAAGAGTATTAGCAAACAGCTACATGTACAGAAAGGTGGAACTCTGTGAGATGAATGCACAAGTCACACAGAAGTTTCTGAGAACGCTTCCTGTCAGTTTTTATTTGAAAATATTTCCTTTTTCACTGTAGCCCTCAATGTGCTCTCAAATATCACTTTGCAGATTCGACGAGAAGAATGTTAGCAAACAGCTACATGAACAGAAAGGTGGAAGTCTATGAGATGAATGCACAACTCACATAGAAGTTTCTTAGAAGTCTTCCTTTCAGTTTTTATCTGAAGATATTTCCTTTTTCACTGCAGCCCTCAATGTGCTCCCAAATATCACTTTGCAGATTCCATGAGAAGAGTGTTGGCAAACAGCTACATGAACAGTAAGGTGGAACTCTGTGAGATGACCTCAGAGAACAGAAAGACATTTCTCAGAAATCTTCATTATCAATTTCAACTGGGGATATTTTATTTGGCTGTATACTCCTCCAAGCAACCCGAAATATCAGTTCTCAGATTCAACAAAAACTGGACTAGCAAACAGCTCCATGAAATACAGCTGTAAATCAGTGAGTTGAATTCACAAATCACAAAGCAGTTTCTCAGAAAGCTTCTTTCTACTTTTTATCTAAAGATATTTCCTTTTCACCATAAGCTTCATTGGGCAAAGAAATATGCCACTGCAGATTTGAAGAAAACTGTGTTAGCAAAGTGATCAATGAATAGAAATGTGTAACTCTGTGAGTTGCATTCACACGTCACAATGCAGTTTCTCAGAACGCTTCTTTTCAGTTTTTATCTGAAGATATTTCCTTTTTCATTGTATCCGTCAATGGGCTCCCAAATATCACTTAGCAGATTCCTCGAGAAGAGTGTTAGCAAACAGCTACATGAACAGAAACGTCGAACTCTGTGAGATGAATGCACAGGTCACACAGAAGTTTCTCAGAATGCTTCCTTTCAGGATTTATCTGAAGATATTTCCTTTAACACTGTAGCCCACAAAGCGCTCCCAAATATCACTTTGCACATTCCACGAGAAGAGTGTTAGCAAACAGCTCCATGAACAGAAAGGTGGAACTTTCTGAGATGAACTCAGAGATCAGAAAGACATTTCTCAGAAATCTTCTTTCTCGATTTTATTTGGGGATGTTTCTTTTGGCTGTATACTCCTCGAAGCAATCTGACATATCGGTTCTCAGATTGAACAAAAACTGGACTAGCAAACAGATTCATGAAAAACAGCTGTAACTCAGTGAGTTGAATTCACAAATCACAAAGCAGTTTCTCAGAAAGCTTCTTTCTACTTTTTCTCTGAAGATATTTCCTTTGTCACCATAAGCTTCATTGGGCAAAGAAATATCCCACTGCAGATTTCAAGAAAACTGTGTTAGCAAACTTATCAATGAACAGAAAAGTGTAACTGTGTGAGTTGCATTCACAGGTCACAATGCAATTTCTCAAAACGATTGTTTTCAGTGTTTATCTGAAGATTTTTTTTTTCACTGTAGCCTTCAATGGACTCCCAAATATCACTTAGCAGATTCCACGAGAAAACGGTTAGCAAACAACTACATGAACAGAAAGGTGGAACTCTGTGAGATGAATGCACAGGTCACATAGAAGTTTCTCAGAACGCTTCTTTTCAGATTTTATCTGAAGGTATTTGCTTTTTCACTGTAGCCCTCAATGTGCTCCCAAATATCACTTTGCAGATACCACGAGAAGAGTGTTTGCAAACAGCTACATGAACAGAAAGGTGGAACTCTGTGAGATGAATTCGCAGATCAACAAGAAATTTCTCAGAAAACTTCTTTCTCGTTTTTTTCTGAGGATATTTCCTCTGGCAGTATAGTCTTGAAAGCGATCCATAATATCAGGTCTCAGATTCCATTAAAACAGGGCTAGAAAAATGCTCCACGAAATACAGGAGTAACTCAGTGAGTTGAATTCACACATCACAAAGCAGATTCTCAGAAAGCTTCTTTCTACTTTTTGTTTTAGCATATTTCCTTTGTCACCGTTGGCTTCATTGCACTAAGCAATATCCCATTGCAGAATTGAAGAAAACAGCGTTAGCAAACTGATCAATGAAAAGAAATGTGTAATTCTGTGAGTTGCATTCACACGTCACAAAGCTGTTTCTCAGAATGCTTCTTTCCAGGTTTTATCTGTGGATATTTTCTTTTTCATGATAGCCCTAATGTGGTCCCAAATATCATCTTGCAGTTTCCATGAATTCACAAATTACAACGAAATTTCTCAGAAAGCTTCCTTTTAGATTTTATCTGCGAATATTCCCTTTGTCACCATAGGTATCAATGGGATCCAAAATATCCCTTCTAAGATTCCCCAAAAACGGGGTTACCAAACTGTTCCATGAAGAGAATCCTGTAAATCTGTGAGATGAATTCACAGATCAAAAAACAGTTTATCAGAAAGCTTCTTTTTCCTTTGTCTGTGGACATTTCATTGTCACCCTAAGCTTCAATTCACTATGAAATAACCCATTGCAGATTCCACAACAACAGAGTTAGACAGCTGCGTAATGAAAAGAACAATGTAACTCCGTGAGATGAATTCAAACATCACACAGCAGTTTATTAGAAAGTTCCTTTATAGTTTTATCTGATGATATTTCCTTTTTCACCATGGGCCTCATTGCACTCCCAAATGTCCTTTTGGAGATTCCACAAAAACAGTTGTAGCAAACTGCTCCATGAAAAGAAAGGTGCACCCCTGTGATATGAAATCACACATCACAAAGAACTTTCTCAGAAAGCTTCTTTCTATTTTTTTTCTAAGGATGTGTCCTTTGTCATCATTGGCTTCATGGCGATCCAAAATATCCTTCCTCAGATTCCCCAAAAACGGTGCTAGCAAACTGATCTATGAATGAAATCATGTAACCCTGTGATATGAATTTACAAATCACAAAGCAGTTTCTCAGAAAGATTCTTTTTAGTTATTGTCTGTGGAAATTTCCTTTATCACCATAAGCTTCAAAGCACTCTGAATTATCCCTTTGCATATTACATGAAAAGAGTGTTAGCAAACTGCTAACGCTCCACTGAGTTACACTTTTCTTTTCAATGATCAGTTTGCTAACACAGCTTTCAGAAAGCTTCCTTTTGGTTTTTGTCTGAGGATATTTCCTTTGTCACTATAATCTTCAATGCACTCCCAAATGTCCTATAGCAAATTCCACAAAAAGTGTTTTATCAACCTGCTCATTGAAAAGAATGGTGTAAATCTGTAAGATGAATTCACACGTCACAAAGTAGTTTCTCAGAAAGTTTCCTTCTCATTTTCACCTGAGGATCATTCATTTTTCACTATAGGCCTCAATGCACTTCCAAATATCCCTTCGTATGTTCAACAAAAACAGTGTTAGCAAACTGCCCCATTGAAAGAAAAGTGTAAATCTGCGAGAAAAATTCAAACATCATAAAGAGCCTTCTCAGAAAGCTTCCTTCTAATTTTTATCTGAGGATATTTCCTTTATCACCATAGGCATCAAAGGGATCGAAAATATCCCTTTTCATATTCCCCAAAACAGGAAAACAAAACTGTTCCATGAAAATAATCTTGTAACTCTGTGAGATGAATTAACACATTACAAAGCGGTTTCTCAGAAAGTGTTTTTCTACTTTTTAACAGAGGATATTTCCTTTTGCACCATAGGCCTCAATGTGCTCACAAACATACCTTTGCAGATTCCACAAAAAGAGTGTGAGCAAACTGCTCCATTAACAGAAAAGTGTTACTCTGTTAGATGAATACACAAATCACAAAGAAGTTTCTCAGAAAGTTTCTTTCTAGTTTTTATCTGAGATTATTTCCTTTGTCAACATAGGCTTCAATGGGATCCAAAATATCCCTTCATAGATCGCCAAAAACAGTGCTACCAAACTGCCTCGTGAGAAGAATGGTGTAGCACTGTGAGATGAATTCACACATCACAAAGCTGCTTCTCAGCAAGTTTCTTTCTAGTTTTTGTCTGAATATATTTCCTTTTTGAAAATATTCCTCTATGAACTCTTGAATGTTCCATTGCAGATTCCATGAAAAAAGTGTTAGCAAACTTCTCAAGGAAAAGAATGGTGTAACTCTGAGAGAGGAATTCACACATCACAAAGAGGTTTCTCAGAAGGATTCGTTCTAGTTTGGATCTGAGGATATTTGTTCTGTCACCATAAAATTCAGTGCAATTCAAGTGATCCCTTCTCATTCCCCAAAAACAGTGTTACCAAATTGATCCATGAAAAGAATCCTGTAACTCTGTGAGAAAAATTCACAAATCACAAAGTAGTGTCTCAGAAAGCTTTTTCCTAGTTTTCCCTGAGGATATTTCCTTAGTCACCATTGGCTTCCATGTACTCCAAAATATCCCATTGCAGATTCCCCAAAAACAGTGCTACCATACTGATCCATGAAAAGCATGGTGTAACTCTGTGAAATGATTTCAAACATCACATTGCTGTTTCTCAGAAACCTCCTTACTTGATTTTATCTGAGGATATGTCATTTTCAACGTATTCCTCTATGTGCTCCCAAATATCACATTGCAGATTCCACGAAAAAGGAAAAAGTGTTTTCAAACTTCCCAATGAAAAGAACAGTGTAACATTGTCACATGAATTCACACATCACAAAGCAGTTTCACAGAATGATTCATTTTGGTCTGTATCTGAGGATAGTTCCTTTGTCTCCAGAGGCTTCAATGTACTCTCAAATATCCTACTGCAGAATACACAAAAAAAGTGTTATCAAACTGTTCAAAGAAAACTGCAGTGAAACTCTGTAAGATGAATTCCCACATCACAAAGCAGTTTCTCAGAAAACTTCTTTCTAGTTTTTATCTGAGTATGTTTCCTTTTACACCACAGGTCTCAATGCGCTCCCAAATATCCTTTTGCACCTTCCATGAAAACAGTATTAGTAAACTGCTCCATGAAAAGAAAGGTTTAATTCTCTGAGATGAATTCACACATCACAAGAACTTTCTCAGAAAGCTTCTTTCTAGTTTTTATCTGAGGATATTTCCGATGTTACCTCAGGCTTCAATGCGATACATAATATCCCTTCTCAGTTTCCCCAGAAACAGTGCTATACTGCTCCATGAAAAGAGTCAGGTAACTCTGTGAGATGAATTCACAAATCACAAAGCAGTTTCTCAGAAATCTTCTTTCTGGTTTCTGTATGATTATATTTCCTTTTTAACCATAGGCCTCAATGCACTCCCAAATATCCCTTTGTAGATTCAAAGAAAACAGTATTAGCAAACGCCTCCATGAATCGAAAGGTGTAAATCTGTAACATGAATACAAACATCACAAATAACTTTCTCAGAAAGCTTCTTTCTAGTTTTTATCTGGAGATATCTCCTTTGTCATCATACACTTCAATGAGGTCCAAAATATCCCTTCTCAGATTCCCCAAAAACAGTGCTACCAAACTGATCCATGAAAACAATTGTGTAACTCTGTGAGATGAATTAACACATCACAAAGCAGTTTCTCAGAACATTTCTTTCTAGTTTTTATATTAGGATATTTTCTTTGTAACCATAAGTTTCAAAGAGCTCCAAAATATCCCATTGAAGACTCCAGGAAAACTACTCAATGAGAAGAACAGGTTATAACTGTAAGATGAATACACGCATCAAAAAGGAGTTTCTCAGAATGCTTGTTCCTAGTTTTTAACTGAAGATATTTCTTTTTTCACCATAGACCTAAATTTGCTCACAAATATCCTATTGCATATTAAACGAAGAGTGTTATCAAACTTCTCAAAGAAAAGTACCATGTAACTCCATGACATGAATTTACACATCACAAAGCAGTTTCTCAGAAATTTTCTTTTTGGTTTTTCTTTCAGGATATTTGCTTTGTCACCATAGGCCTCAAAATGCTCTCAAATATCTTATTGCAGACTTCATGGAAATAGTTATCAAACTGCTCAATGAAAAGAATGGTGTAACCCTGTGAGATGAATTCACACATCACAGAAAACTTTCTCAGGAAGTTTCTTTCTAGTTTTTATCTGAGGATATTTCCTTAGTCACCATATGCTTCAATGAGATTCATAGTATCCCATCTCACACTCCCCAAAAACAGTGCCACCAAACTGATCTATGAGAACAATCATGTAACTCTGTGAGATGAATTCACACATCACAAAGCAGTTTCTCAGAAAGCTTCCTTCTCGTTTTTATCTGAGGATACTTGATTTTTCACCATAGGCCTCAATGCACTCCCAAATATAACTTTGCAGATTCCACGAAAACAGTGTTAGGAAACTGCTCCATGAAAACAAAAGTGTAACACTGAGATGAATTCACACATCACAGAACATTCTCAGAAAGCGACTTTCTAGATTTTATCTGAGGATATTTCCTTTGTCACCATAGGCTTCAAAGTGATCAAAAATATCCCTTCTCAGATTCCCCAAAACGAACTACAAAACTGATCCATGAAAACAATCATTTAACTATCTGAGATGAATTAGCACATCATAAAGCAGTTTCTCAGAAAGCTTCTTTCTAGTTTTTATAGGAGGGTATTTTCTTTGTCACCTTAAGCTTCAACGCCCTTGGAAGAATCCCTTTGCAGATTCCATGAATACATTGTTACCAAACTGCTCAATGAATAGAACAGTGAAACTCTGTGAGATGAACTCACACATCATAAAGCAGATTCTTAGAAAGCTTCTTTCTAATTTTTATCTGAGAATGTTCCCTTTTCCACTGTAGGCCTCAAAGCACTATCATTTATCCATTTGCATATTGGACGAAAACATTGTTTGCAAACTGCTCCATGAGAAAAATGGTGTACTCTGTGAGATTAATTCACACATCACAAAGTAGTTTCTCATAAAGCTTCTTTGTAGTTTTTATCTGAGGTTATTTCCTTTGTCACCATAGGCTTCAATGCAATCCAAAATATACCATCTCAGAATCCCCAAAAACAGTGCTACCACACTGGTCCATGCAAAGAATCCTGTAACTCTGTGAGATGAATTCATACATCACAAAGCGGGTTCTCAGAAAGCTTCTTTTTAGTTTTTAATCTGAGGATATTTCCTATTTCACCATAGGACTCAAGGTGCTCCAAAATATCCCTTTACAGATTCCACAAAATCAGTGTTAGTAAAGTGTTCCAAGAATATAAAGGTGTAATTCTGTGAGATGAATTCACAAATCACAGAGTAGTTTCTCAGAAAGCTTCTTTCTAGTTTTTGTCTGAGGATATTTCCTATGTCACCATAAGCTTCAACGCGCTCTGAAATATCCCATTGCAGATTCCACAAAAACAGTGTTAGCAAACAGCTCAACACAAAGAGCAGTGTTGCTCTATGAGATGAATTCACACCCCACAAAGCAGTTTCTCAGAAAGCTTCTTTCTAGTTTTTATATGAGGGTATTTCCTTTTTCCCTATAAGCTTCCATGCGCTCCCATATATGACTTTGCAGATTCCTGGAAAACAGTGTTAGCAAACTGCTCCATGAAACGAATAGTGTAACTCTGAGAGATGAATTCACACATCACAAAGAACTTTCTCAGAAAGTTTCTTTCTTGTTTTTATCAGAGAGTATTTCCTTTGTCATCGTAGGCTTCAATCCAATCCAAAATATCCTTTCTCAGATTCCCCAAAAACAGTGCTACCAAACTGATACAGGAAAGAATCATGTAACACTGTGAGATGAATTATCACATCACAAAGCAGTCTCTCAGAAAGCTTCTTTCTCGTTTTTATCAGAATATATTTAATTTTTCACTATAGGTCTCCATGCGCTCCCAAATATCCCTTTGCCAATTCCATGAAAACAGTGTTAGGAAACTGTTCCACGAAAAGTAAAGTGTACCTCTGTGAGATGAATTCACATATCACAAAGAACTTTCTCGGAAAGCTTCTTTGTAGTTTTTATCTGATGGTATTTCCTTTGTGACCATAGGCTTCAAAGCAATCCAAAATATCCCTTCTCAGATTCCCCAAAACAGAGCTACCAAACTGATCCATGAAAATAATCATTTATCTCTGTGAGATGAATTACCATATCATAAAGTGGTTTCTCAGAAAGCTTCTTTTTAGTTTTCATGAGTATATCTCCTTTGTTACCTTAAGCTTCAATGCCCTCCAAAGTACCCCTTTGCAGATTCCATGAAAACAGTGTTAGCAAACTGCTCAATGAAAAGAACGGTGTAACACTGTGATATGAATTCACACATCACAAAGCAGTTTCTCACAACGATTCTTTCTAGTTTTTATTTGAGGATAGTTCCATTTTCACCATAGGCCTCTATGCGTTCCCAAATATCCCTTTGCAGTTTGCACAAAAGCAGTGTTAGCAAACTGCTTAGTGAAAAGAATGGTGTACTCTGTGAGATTAATTCACGCATCACAAAGCAATTTCTCATGAAACTTCTTTCTAGTTTTTATCTGAGTATATTTCCTTTGTCACCATAGGCATCAATGCCATTCAAAATATCCCTTCTCAGATTTCCCAAAAGCAGAGCTACCAAACTCCTCCATGAAAATAATCGTGTAAGTCTGCGACATGAATTCACAAATCCCAATGCAGTTTCTCAGAAAGCTTCTTTCTAGTTTTTGTGGATATTTCCTTGTCACCATACACTCCGAAATATCCCATTGCAGATTCCAAGAATACAGTGTTAGCAAATTGGTCAATGTAAAGAATGATGTAACTCTGTGTGATTAATTCACACATCACAAAGTGGTTTCTCAGAAAGCTTCTTTATAGTTTTCATCTGAGGATATTTACTTTGTCACCAAAGGTTTCAATGTGATCCAAATATCCTTTATCAGATCCCCCAAAAACAGTGATCCCAAAGTGATCCATGGAAAGAATCATGTAACACAGTGAGATGAGTGAACCCATCAGAAAGTGGTTTCTCAGAAAGCTTCTTTCTACTTTCTCTGTGAAGATATTTCCTATGTCACCATAAGCTTCAATGCGCTCTGAAATATTCCATTGAGGATTGCAAGAAAACAGTGTTAGCAAGCTGCTCAGTGAAAGGAACAGTGTAACACAGTGAGATGAATTCATGCATCACAAAGCAGTTTCTCAGAAAGAATATTTTTGGTTTATATATGAGGATATTTCCTTTGTCACCAGAGGCTCCAATGTGCTCTCAAATGTCCTATTGCAGATTGCACGAAACAGTGTTAACAAACTACTCAATGAAAAGAATGGTGTAACTCTCTGAGATGAGTTCACATATCACAAAGCACTTTCTCAGAAAGAATATTTTTGGTTTATCTATGAGGATATTTCCTTTGTCACCATAAGCTTCAATGTGATAAGATGTATCAGAGTGCACCTTCTAAGAAAATAATGTAAGCAAACTGCTCAATGCAAGGAACAGTGGACTTCTGTGAGGTGAATTCAGACATCACAAAGCAGTTTCTCAGAAAGATTCCTTCTAGTTTTTATCTGAGGATAATTCTTTTCTCACCGTAGGCCTCAATGCACTCAAAAATATCCCTTTGCAGACTGTATGAAAATAGTGTTAGCAATTTGCTCCATGAAAACAGAGGTGTAACTCTGTGAGATGAATTCACGTATCACAAAGAACTTTCTCAGAATGCTTCTTTCTAGATATTATCTGAGGATATTTACTTTGTCACCATAGGTTTCAATGAGATCCAAAATATCCCTTCTCAGATTACCTAAAAACAGTGCTACCAAACTGATCCATGAAAAGAATCGTGTAACTCTGTCAGATGAATTATCACATCACAAAGTGGTCTCTCAGAAAGCTTCTTTCTAGTTTTTATATGAGGACATTTCCTTTGTCACCGATAAGCTTCAATGCACTCTGATATATCAGATTGCAAATTCTAAGAAAATAGTGTTAGCAAACAGCTCAATGAAAAGAACAGTGTAAATCTGTGAGATGAATTCACACATCAAAAAGGAGTTTCTCACAAAGCTTATTTCTAGTTTTTAACCCAGGATATTTCTTCTTCACCATAGACCTCAATGCGTTCCCAAATATACCTTTGCAGATTTCACAAAAACAGTGTTAGAAAACTGCTTCATGAATGGAAAGCTCTAACTCTGTGAGATGATTTCACACATCACAAGGAAGTTTCTCGGTTAATTTCTTTCTAGTTTTTATGTGAGGATATTTCCTCTGTCACCATAGGCTTCATTGCACAACAAAATATCCTATTGCAGATCAAACGAAAACAGTGGTATCTAACTGCTCAATGAAAAGAACCGTGTAATTTTCTGAGATGAATTCACACATCACAAAGCAGTTTCTCAGAAAGCTTCTTTCTAGTTTTTATCTGAGGATATATCCTTTTTCACTAAAGGCCTCAATGCGCTCCCAAATATCCCATTGCAGATCCCAAGAAAACAGATTTTGCAAACTGCTCTATAAAATGAAAGGTGCAACGCTGTGAGATGAATTCACACATCACAAAGTCCTTTCACAAAAAGCTTCTTTCTAGTTTTTATCTGAGGATATTATCTTTTTCACCATAGGCTTCCATGCGATCCAAAATAGCCCTTCTCAGAGTCCTCAAACACAGTACTACAAAACTGCTCCTTGAAAATGATCATGTAACTCTGTGAGATAAATTCACAAATCAAAAAGCAGTTTCTCAAAAAGCTTCTTTCCATTTTTCATCTGAGAATATTTCGTTTGTCAACATAAGCTTCAATGTGCTCAGAAATATCCCATTACAGATTCCAAGAAAACTTTGTTAGCAAACTGCTCCATGAAAAGAACAGTGTAACTCTGTGAGATGAATTCACACATCACAAAACAGTTTCTCAGAATGCTTCCTTCTAGTTTTTGTCTGAGTATATTTCCTTTCTCACCATAGTCCTCAATGCACTCATGCACTCCCAAATATCCTTTTGCAGATTCCACTAAAACAGTGTTAGCAAACTGCTCCATGAAAATTGAGCTGTAACTCTGAGAGGAATTCACACAAAACAAAATTCATTCTCACAAACCTTCTTTCTACCTTTATTCTGAGGATATTTTCTTCGTCACCATAGGCTTCAATGAGATGCAAAATACCCCTTCTCAGATTCCCAAAAACAGTGCTTCCAAATTGCTCCATGAAAACAATCGTATAGCTCTGTGAGATGAATTATCACATCACAAAGTGGTTTCTCAGACAAATTCCTTCTAGTTTTTAATCTGAGGATATTTCCTTTTTCAAAATAGTCCTCAATGCGTTCCTATATATCCTTTGTAGATACCTCGAAAACAGTGTTAACAAACTGCCCAATGAAAAGTACAGTGTAACACTGTGAGTTGAATTCACACATCACAAAGCAGTTTCTCAGAAGCTTCTTTCTAGTTTTTATCTTAGGATATTTCCTATTTCACCAAAAGCCTCAAGGTGCTCCCAAATATTTCTATGCAGATTCCACGAAATCAGTGTTAGTAAAGTGCTCCAAGAAAAGAAAGGTGTAACTCCATGAGATGAATTCACAAATCACAAAGCAGTTTCTCAGAAAGCTTCTTTCTAGTTTCTGTCTGAGGATATTTCCTTTGTCACCAAAAGCTTCAATGCACTCTGAAATATTCCATTGCACATTTAAAGAAAACAGTGTTAGCACACTGCTCAATGAATAGAACAATACATCTGTGTGAGATGAATTGACACATCACAAAGCAGTCTCTCAGAAAGCTTCTTTTGTTTTATCTAAGGATATTTCCTTTTTCACTAGAGGCTTCAATGCACTCCAAAATATCTTATTGCAGATTCCAATAAAACAGTGTTATCAAACTGCTCCATGAAAAGAAAGATGTAATTTGTGAGTTGAATTAACATATCACAAGGAACTTTCTCAGAAAGCTTCTTTCTATTTTTTATCTGAGGATATTTCCTTTGTCAATATAGGCTTCAATGTGATCCAAATATCCCTTCTCAGTTCCCCCAAAACAGTGCTAAGAAACTGCTCCATGAAATGAACTGTATTACTCTGTGAGATGAATTCAAAAATCACCAAGTCATTTCTCAGAAAATTTCTATCTAGTTTTTGTATGAGGATATTTCCTTTTTTGCTATAGGCCACAATACACTTGCGAATATTCCTTTGCAGATTCCACGAAAATAGTATTAGCAAACTGCTCCATGAAAAGAAACTTGTAAATCTGTGAAATGAATTCACACATCACAAAGCAGTTTCCCATAAAGCTGCTTTCTAGTTTTTATCTGAGGATATTTCCTTTGTCCCAATGGGTTTCAATGAGATCCAAAATATCCCTTCTCAGATTCCCCAAAAACAGCACTACCTAACTTCTCCATGAAAAGAATCGTGTAACTTTGTGAGATGAATTCTCAAATCACAAAGGAGTTTCTCACAAAACTTCTTACTAGTTTTTTTCTGTAGATATTTCCTTTGTCACCATAGGTTTCAATGTGTCCTAAATATCCTATTGCAGATTCCAGGAAAACAGTGTTATCAAACTGCTCAATGAAAATAACAGTGTAACACTGTGAGACGAATTTACACAACACAAAGCAGTTTCTCAGAAAGCTTCTTTCTAGTTTTTATCTGAGGATATTTCCTTTTTCACCATAGACCTCAAAGTGCTCCCAAATATCCCTTTGCAGATTCCACAAAAAGTGTTAGGAAACTACTCCATGAAAAGCAAGCTGCAATTCTGTGTGATGAATTCACACATCACAAAGAACTTCCTCAGAAAGCTTCTTTCTAATTTTTGTCTGACTATATCCCCTTTTTCACTATAGGCTTCCATGTGCTCCTAATTATCCCTTTGCAGATTCCATGAAAGTAGTGCTACAATACTGCCCCATGTAAAGAATTGTGTAACTCCATGAGATAAATTCACAAATCTCAAAGCAGCTTTTTAGAACGTTTCTTTCTAGTATTTGTCTGAGGACGTTTTCTTTGTCACCCTAAACTTGAATGTGCTCCAAAATATCCCATTGAAGATTCCAAGAAAACAGTGTTAGCAAACTGCTCAACGAAAAGAACAGTGTAACTCTGTGAGATGGATTCACACATCACAATGCAGTTTCTCAGAAAGTTTCTTTCTAGTTTTTATCTGAGGATAATTCCTTTTTCACTATAGGCCTAATTGCACTCCCAAATGTCCCTTTGCAGATTTCATGAAAACATTGTTAGCAAACTGCTCCATGAAAAGAAAGGTGCAACTCTGTGAGATGAATTCACAGATCATAAGGACGTTTCTCAGAAAGCTTCTTTTTAGTTTTTAATCTAAGGATGATTCTTTTGTCATCATTGGCTTCAATGAGATCCAAAATATCCTTCCTCAGATTCCCCAAAAACAGTGCTACCAAACTCATCTATGAAAGGAATCATGTAACTCTGTAAGATGTATTAACAAATCACAACACGGTTTCTCAGAAAGCTTCTTTCTAGATATTACATGAGGATATTTCCTTTGTCACTATAAGCTTCAATGCACTCCAAAATATCCCTATGCAGATTCCAAGATAACAGACAAACTACTCAATGAAAAGAAGAGTGTAACTCTGTGAGATGAATTCACATATCAGAAAGCAGCCTCTTAGAAAGTTTCTTTCTAGTTTTTACATGAGGATATTTCCTTTGTCACCATAAGCTTCAATGAGCTCTGAAATATCAGATTGCAGTTTCCAATTAAACAGCGTAAGCAAAATGTTCAATGCAAAGATCCATGTATCTGTTTGAGATGAATTCACACATCGCAAAGCAGTTTCTCAGAAAGCTTCTTTCTAGTTTTTATCTGAGGTTATTTCCTATTTCAGCATAGGCCTCCATGCACTCCAAAATATCCCTCTAAGATTCCAGGAAAACAGTGTTATCAAACTGCTGAATGAAAAGAATGGTGACCTCTATGAGATGAATTCACACATCACAAAGAACTTTCTCAGAAAGCTTCCGTATAGTCTTTACTTAAATATATTCACTTTGTCACCATAGGCTTCAATGCAATCCAAAATATCCCTTCTATAGTCCCCAGAAACAGTGCTACCAAACTGCTCCTTGAAAAAAAATCTTGTAACTCTGTGAGTTGAATTCACAAATCACCATTCAGATTCTCAGAAAACTTCTTTCTAGTTTTTTCTAAGGATATTTCCATTGTCACCATAAGCATCTGTGAGCTCTGAAATATACCACTGAAGATTCCAAGAAAACAGTGATTTGTGTATTCATCTCACAGACTTACATGATTCTTTTCATGCAGCAGTTTGGTAGCTCTGTTTTTGGGGAATCTGAGAAGGGATATTTTGAATCGCATTGATGCCTATGGTGACAAAGGAAATATACTCAGATAAAAACTAGAAAGAAATTTTATGAGAAACTGCTTTGTGGTGCATGAATTAATCTCACAGAGTGCACCGTTCTTTTCACTGATCAGTTTGCTATCACTGTTTTCACCATAGACCTCAATGCGCTCCCAAATATACCTTTGCAGATTCCACGAAAACAGTGTTAGCAAATGGCTCCATGAAAACAAAGGTGTAACTCTGCGAGATGAATTCACAAATCACAAAGCAGCCTCTCAGAAAGATTCTTTCTAGTTTTTGTCTGAGGATATTTCCTTTGTCTCCATAAGCTTCCATGCGTTTTGAAATATCCCATATCAGATTCCAAGAAAACAGTGTTAGCAAACTTCTCAATGCAAAGAACAGTGTAACTCTGTGAGATGTATTCACCCATCACAAAACACGTTCTCAGAAGGCTTCTTTATAATTTTTATCTGAAGATATTTCCTTCATCACCATAGGCTTCAATGCTCTCCCAAATATCCCTTCTCAGATACCCCCAAAACATTGCTAACAAACTGCTGCATGAAAAGAAAAGTGTGACTCTGAAAGATGAATTCAGAAATCACAGAGCAGTTTCTCAGAAAGTTTCTTTCTAGTTTTTGTCTGAGGATATTTCCTGTGTCACCATAAGCTTCAGTGCACTCCAAAATATCCTATTGTAGATTCCAAGAAAACAAGGTTAGCAAACTGCTCAAAGAAAAGAATAGTGTATCTCTGTGAGATGAATTCACACTTCAAAAAGCAGTTTCTCAGAAAGCTTCTTTTTGGTTTTTATCGGAGGATATATCCTTTGTCACCATAGGCTTCAAAGTGCTCCCAAATATCCTATTGCCAATTCCATGGAAACAATGTTATCTCTGTGAGATGAATTCACACATCATAAAGCAGTTTTTCAGAAAACTTCTTTCTAGTTTTTATCTGAGGATATTTTCTTTTTCACTGCAGTCCTCAATGTGCTCCCAAATATCCCTTTGCAGATTCCTCATAAACAGTGTTAGCAGACTGATCAATTTAAAGAATGGTGTAACTCTGTGAGATGAATTCACACAACACAAAGAACTTTCTCAGAAAGCTTCTTTCTTATTTTTATCTGAGGATATTTCCTTTGTGACCCTAGGATTCAATGCAATCCAAAATATCCCTTCTTAGATTCCCCAAAAACAATACTATTAAACTGATCCATGAAAAGCATCATGTAACTCTGTAGGATGAATTAACACATCACCAAGCGGTTTCCCAGAAAGCTTTCTACTTTTTATTTGAGGGTATTTCCTCTGTCACCATAAGCTTCAATGTGCTCCGAAATATTCAGTTGTAGATTCGAAGAAAACAGTGTTAGCAAACTACTCAATGAAAAGAACAGTCTGACTCTGAGATACGATTTCAAAACACAGAAAGCATTTTCTCAGAAAGCTTCTTTCTAGTTTTTATATGAGGTTATTTCCTTTTTCATCATAGGCCTTAATGTGCTCCCAAATATTCCTTCGCATATTCCATGAAAAGAGTGTTAGTAAATTGCTCCATGAAAAGAAATGGGTAACTCTGTGAGATGAATTCACACATCACAAAGAACCTTCTCAGAATGATTCTTTCTATTTTTGGCCTGAGGATAGTTTCTTTTTCACCATATTCCTCAATTTGCTTCTGAATGTCCCATTGCAGATTCCAAGAAAAAATTGTTCGCAAACTTCTCTATGAAAGAGATGGTGTAACGCTGTGAAATGAATTCAAAAGTCACAAAGCAATTTCACAGAAAGCTTCTTTTTGGTTTTTAACTGAGGATATTTCCTTTGTCACCATAGGTTTCAATGCACTCACGAATATACCTTTGCAGATTCTACGAAAACGGTGTTGGCAAACTGCTCCATTTAAAGAAAGGTGTAAATCTCTGAGATGAATTCACACATCACAAAGCAGTTTCTCAGAAAGCTTGTTTTTCGTTTTTGTCTGAGGAGATTTACTTTGTCACTATAGGTTTCAATGCACTCCCAAATATCCTATTGCAGATTCCATGAAATCAGTGTTAGCAACTTGCTGCAACAAAATAAAGATGTAACTCTGTGAGATGAATTCACACATCACAAAGCAGTTTCTCAGATGACTTCTTTCCAGTTTTCATCTGAGGATATTTCCTGTGTCACCATAAGCTTCAATGTGATCCCAAATATCCTTTCTCAGACTTCCCAAAAACAGTGCTACCAAAGTGTTCTATGAAAAGGATTGAGTAACTCTTTTTTTTTTTTTTTTTTTTTTTTTTTTTTTTTT